>NW_015506058.1:71199-132515 GCF_001515645.1 Sinocyclocheilus grahami | reverse complement strand
AGTCCATTATACTGTAAATGAAGTAGATTTAATATGGTGTTCATTGTGTGTTATAAATAATCATACTCTTAAACTTATAACCACAAATAAGTAAATATTATAACTGTTGTTATGAATATTCATGAGTTGATATAACATATTATAAGTTTTTTTATAATGCATTATGCGTTCATTATAATGCCTTAAGAATACCCTTATAATGTATTATAAAAACGGGCTTCATAGAAAGTGTTACCAAATAAAATATTAATTTTTTTAGTAAGACTTTGAATTGCTATTTTAAAATAATTTATTTTAATTATACATTTTTTGTGATGTAATTAATTATTAGCATTTATAGAATATATTTTCTTTCGATTTGTATTTTTCATATCGATATGGTACAAGATTATCCTATTTAAATCAATGTGATAAACAAGTTAGGTCACAAGTAATCAAAAGTAGTCAGATTATATTACTGAAAATTACTATAAAACTACAATTTCTGTCGTTTAATTGGGAATCAGTAACAAAATACAATTTTCTAGTAACCTATCCAGGTCTGCATGCAAGAAATTACTTTTGTGTTGCCCTTTCACGTCTTTCACTGAACTTGCTATAACGTTACAACCTTATTTAAAGTGTGCTATGTGGTGGCAGACAATTCACTACGTATTTATAATCACATTTCAACATTTCATATATTGAGAGAAAATCAAAACTGTGATATGAATGTCTACACACTACATCTTTGACATCTATTAGGTATTGTACAGACAAAGCCACTGAATGTTTTTCATCACAACATCTGACATCGTGTTCCCAGGTGTTTGGTTGTGACCAGTCACAAAGCATGTTGGGTAATCGGCAGCAGTACAAAGGCTGCAATGCTTTACAACGTGGCAAATGTATAGGTACACTAAAAGGAATGTTTATTTACCATCATGATGGGTTAAATCATAGTCATATGTATTACAATGAATGAGAACAAATTCAAATGAAAAGTGTTATCAAAAGCAATGACTTGAAATGTGTTTATGAAGCACGTAGTACGCGTACTGAATATAGTATTTGATTTGTGATTTTATAATTTTTTTATTATTTGGTAATTGAGTTTAGTCTATATTGTAGTTTTATGTTAAGCAAACGCATTTGCAATGTGAAACCACTGTCCATAAGTGAAGCTAAACAACTGTTTTGAGTGGGCCATACTAAACTAAAACATGACAACATGCTAAATATAGTTCATCTTACTATTAAATGCACCATGGAGTATGAGCAAATAAGATAAGCCTGGTTTCTGAACTACTGTAGTGTTGACACAACTATTGCTTTTTGTGTAAACCAATATGCACCACAGTTGCAAATGTAGCTCTCCATATCCTAAGCATAAGCTCAACTAATAAGCATAAGTCCAATAAAACTGTACACTAATGAGTCTTTCCTGTACTCAAAAACACATTTGACTCATTACATTACCGCTCCTGCAGTATCATGCAAAGCATGTTGGAAACTGCCAAGGCAGTTGTCAACAACAACAAAAATTATTAATGTATGGCCAACACAAAATTATTAACATTTACAACTATTTTCCAAAATTAAGTGGACTGAAATTGTGACAAAATGTCCAAGAATTGTTATTTTTTCTCTTTTTAATTAGGTAAATTGAATAAGATACAAAAATTATTTTTGAGTGCAGTTACCTGACACAATAACTTATATGTATTCAATTTATTAAACAAAACATGGACTTGTTCTTGTTGTACAAACCTAAAATAATTATGTAGAAAAGTTGAACTCATTGAGGTGAAGATCAGCGAACAAACATATTTTTGAGTCTAACCAGCAATAGTACACAAAATCATGCAAAATGCAACAATATTTAAATTTTATGCAACACACCTCCTGAACAAAACATACAGGACTGGTTATTGAATTGCTTCTTTATTTGCATTAAAAAAAACGTGACCCTCTAACACTCTCAATTCCGCATATAGTGCAAGTGAACTACTTGTTTTCTTTCTATTTATAAAAAAAAAACTTGACCTTCTAACACTAGTGTTCTCTGTTCTTTTTCCATTCTATATGCTTGTTTTCTTTTTATTTATTATAAAAATATTGACCTCCTTACACCAGCTATCTCTATTCTATTTCTGTTCTATCTACTTTATATTCTTTTTTATTTATTATTAAAAAACAAACAAACAAAAAAGAACAACAAAAAACAAAACAAACCTTGTTAAGTGTAGGCCTACTGTGTTAGACTAAGCGGGACTTACATATTGATGCTCTTTTGTTGGTTTGATAGCTTCTATTGTCCTGATTTGTAAGTCACTTTGGATGAAAGCATCTGCTAAATAATAAAATGTAAATGTATTAACTAACTACAGCCTATGGTAGCACAAAGATTCTCACCCATAAAAAAATCATCTAAAGCTCCTATTACAAAACCATTAAACCCTAATGAGTCTTATAAGATCAGTATTCAAGTTATATTCAAGAATATTTTTTCCATTTTAATTTGATATGTTAGTCTTAAATTTAAAATGTTTTTTTTTCTCAAAAACAAAATTAATTTCAATATTAACTATTCTTATCTACTCCCAGAACATGATGAGAACTAAAATTCCACTGCCTGTTTTCAAATAAAGCAACAAAAAAAAGAAAGTATTTATGTTAAAGATTCTACACTCTAAAAAAATGCTGGGTTAAATACAACCCAGTGCTGGGTAAAATAGGGACAAACCCAGTAATTGGGTTGTTTTGACCCACCGGGTCATACATTTGAGTTACTGTATGTAACTCAAATGTATTAAGTAAACTTCCATTGCCTAATCTGAATTAAATAAACTGAACAAGCAGTTCATTATTCAGATATTGTTATTTAGGACTAAAGCATGTAGTGATGCACAAAAAGACATCAGGTTCTTGTCTTCTAGCCAGTCTTTTTGCTACTGAGAATTCTGCTGCTCACCGTAATGATAATGTTGCATGGCATTGCAACACATTTGCAACATGGTCACACTGTGCAAACTGCTAAGTAGTGCATTAAACCAGACAAGCGCTATTAAAGTTACTCTCCTGGAGCTCTCACATACATGTTTAGATATAGCAAATATTAGGGGTGAACAGCCTCCATCTTAGTATTGTTGCAGCAGAGAGCCAAGTACCTCTCTGTCTCAAGCGTGCTCCAATTTATACAAATGACTTTGCATTTTTGCAGACAAGATCACTCTGGTTACTAGTTTCAAATGCTCGCGAAACCACATGCTGAGAGGAAGCAAGCTGCCTGGAGTCAATAATGTTTTTGAGCCTTTGAAAAAAAGGTTCAGAAGCTGTCACTGGGTTGGTATCTTTTCAAAAGTCCCTTATTAACCCCTTAAGGGTTCATAGTACCTCAAAGGTTCTTTTAAGAAAGGTACTGCCCCAGAGACACCTTACTTATTATCAGGAAGGCCTAACTTGTATTCCCTGAAACAGTGTCTTGGTCTAGTTCCATGCTAACACTTTCTTATTTTGGTAAAACCCTGGTTCATGACACTCGCAATGAAAACACAGATCTGACCTCTCAGACCTACATGTGTCTAGGATCGGAAGAAGTGAAAACCACACACCCTGGCCACCTGACACCTTCATTGTTTCTTCCTCCAAGTCATAACTGATATACTTTAAACGGTCCCACTTTATATTAAGTGGCCCTAATACCTGTGTACTTACATAGTAACTAGATGTGTACATAGTATGTAACCACAGTGTAAGTACACATTGGTACATAGTATCTACAGCTGTAATGTTTGTGTAACTACACATATGTAACAACCCACTGAATGGTATGTGTAAATGCAAATGTGTAACAGGACATTGGTAACAACACTTTTTGCTAATGAAAGTAGAAATGTGTAACAGGACTAACAGCACTTTTTGGTAAAGAAAGTGTTACACTTTATATTAAGTAAACAATTCCTATGGATTTACAATGTAATTACTCGGATGTTACACGTCAGTGGCCAGTAAGTAAGGTTTTACATATAAATTGTGGTTGTTGTCCAGAATGTTACACTTTATATTAAGTGGACAGTTCCTGAGGAGTTACCATGTAAGTACACTGGTATTACAGTGGTGCACCAACTCCACCAACTTGAGATCCAACTCCTCCCACTTTACATATCCCTAAACCTACCCATTTCTACCCCCTGGATCCCATTTCCACCCCTAAACCTACCCATCTCCACCCCCTGGATCAAATTGTTCCAATTACTCTTATACATTTTGTTGTTACATATGTCCTGTTACACATTTGTACTTACACAAACCAATCGGAGGGTTGTTACATGTGTGTAGTTACAGAAATATTACAGCTGTAGATACTATGTACCAATGTGTACTTACACATGCGTGTGTGAGTATGTGGTTACATACTACGTACACATCTAGTTACTATGTAAGTACACAGGTATTAGGGCCACTTAACATGGGACCCTTTAAACAAAGACACTTTTTACCTTGTCTTTTGTCATATTTTCATCTAAGAACTTGTGCTGACTGTTTAGTCGTGTGTGATATGTATAATTTTAATTTATAATTAAATTGTTGAGTGTTCAGGATTGAGATACTCAGTATGGGAACACATAAACAATCTCTTGCTGAATTACTCTACCTGCACTTGGCCTAAACTAAACTCTAAATATGGATCATCAATTTTTATCTCAGTAACCTAATATTTAGTACCTGCCTGACATTTTGTTTCTATTTGAAGGACTTTTGGTTCACAGAGTAATTTTTCCAAAAATAGTACTTTTTAAAAATGTTTCACATATTTTCACATTAGATTAATTATTCATCATTTCAGCAGTCTAATAAGACCTGTTTTATTTTACATTGAGTAGGCGCTCTAAAGGGAACTTTTATCTCTTTTTATGTTACTTTTATCTTTAGTTACCGTTATGGATAATTTTTGAATTCAAGAGGTCAATTCAGACACTGATTTGGATTAATTTTTCTTTCGATTCACTTCCACTCAGTCCATTCGTCTAATCAGTGCACCTTCTCCAATCATGTACTCAGTTTGGGATGAAGTTACAGATCTTGATTTGTCAAAATGAAAGTATTTTAAGAAGCCTTTCGACTGCTTTTGCTTGTGGAATAAATTAACTTGGTCAGTCTGCAGTGACAATAAAATCCGTGACAAAATTTTATATAAGAGGAATTTCTGTCAATAGCATCTCACAACATGCTTCAGACTAAATTATATCTCTAAATATTTTTGTTAAACAAAAACACAGACGGCGTGTGTAAAATAAAAAAATAAAAACTTTCGGACTTTTCTTCCTTTAAACGTTGCCCTTGGAAGTACATGTTGATTTTAACATCTCTTACACTTATACAATTAAACAGCGGGACTCACATTCTTTTAAAATTATTGGCAACACTTTATTTTAAGGTGTTCTTGTTACATGTGTTATGTAGTTAATTAATATTACTCAGTACTTAAATGTATAAATAGACTGTAACAAGGACATCTTAAAATAAAGTGTAACCAAATTATTTATATTATTAATTACTTATTTAGTTTTGGTTTAATTATAAAAAATATTAGACAGATAAGAACATAAAAAGGAGTTATGATAATATGTTGTTGTGGAGAGACCATAGACAGTGCAAAAGGAAAGGCAGAGAATTTACTTTCTTTGCCATCTTAGGTCCTTTGGAGCAAGAAATCAGATTATTTTACCTATCTTCATTACTAATTCCCGTTTGATACATGATTGTGTCTGTTAGCTTAAAAACAAAGCTGTTGAACCAAATAAAACTTTGCTCAAAGATCGTAAGGCAGCCTCTTGAAAAGGTATATGAATAATCTTATCATAAATGCCGGCTAATAACATTGTTTCTGACTCAAATCGTGCTGCATAGTGAATTTGCACTTCTAAAAACTCTTTTGTGTATCAAGCTGTTTTAGAATTGAATAATGGCATGAAACTCCACTAACAAGAATTAAGGTTTTTGTTTTTTCCTGTGGGCTGTTGTGAAATTTTGTATTTTGTTATGTGAGATTGTAAAATTTGGTGATCTGTGTGGTAATAATTGTGAACGAACATGCTGTCACACAAGAAAAAGTTATATAAAAAGTTTATGCAATAGTAAGTTTATACTAAAAGTTATTTTTAACTTTTCGTCCACTCATTAATTTTAGCACTGAAGGAGTACAAATACATTAAATACATTTCAGGCACTTTTTTTTTTAAATGTGTAAAAAAATATCTCAAATCATTTTATGTTGTTTTATAAAGTGTTTTTTATTCTTGAATGTTTGAAATCTTTTTCATAACAGAGAAGTCAAGTGACATGTTTGGTACCATATTTTCTAAATGACCCAGTTATGGCTCACAGTGAATATAGTGCACTTACTGTACACAATAGCATTGATAACTGTCGAAAGGTGGCTTTAGGTCGCTTCAAGAGTCCCTACACATGGTGGTGGGGCCTCCCCTGCTTGGCCACATGATGATGATTAGGTGTCTGCAGGAGACCTGTTGTGACAGGTTGCATTGCCATACAAAACATATACAATTTTAGCCCAAAAAAGGGGGTTTAAAAAATAAAGTTAAATACATACATACATACATACATAAAGTAAATAACAATAGCATTACTTATGTGTAAACAAAGAATAACATGCATATATGTCTTATATGTCTTAAGTGTCAATTTTTCCAAATTGAGATTTATACAACATCTGAAAGCTGAATAAATTGATGCTTTCCATTGATGTATGGTTTGTTATGATAGGACAACATTTGGCCGAGATACAACTATTTGAAAATCTGGAATCTGAGGGTGCCAAAAAAAAATCTAAATATTGAGAAAATCGCCTTAAAATTGTCCAAATGAAGTTCTTAGCAATGCATATTACTAATCAAAAATTAAGTTTTTATATATTTACGTTAGGAAATTTACTAAATATCTTCATGGAACATGATCTTTACTTAATATCCTAATGACTTTTGGCATAAAAGAAAAATCTATCATTTTGACCCATACAATGTATTTTTGGCTATTGCTGCAAATATACCCCAGCGACTTAAGACTGGTTTTGTGCTCCAGGGTCACATATTTTAAAAAAATGTTGTTGTTAAATTTAGCATTGAAGAGATGCTGCCCTTTTGGCTGACTGATATACGGTGTGAAGGTTTGTATTTAAATTTTCTTAATTGTTTATTCTTTTCATTATTGAGCAGTAAATCATTAAATAGGATAGTGCATTGCATTTTATGTCTCAATTTGCATGTTTCCATGACACAGGACTGGCAGCATGTCAGTGAGTGAAGTTGACTTGCTGTATGTGATCTGATGACCGATGGGAGCAGATGGTTATTATGCTGAACACCCGGAGCGATGCCTCATACACAAACCTGTCACTCACAGGTCACTCGCTCACATTTCTCACTCACATGTGTGTGCTTTCTCACACATCTATGATACTTTTGAATGCATATGTGTGTTTGTTTTTATGGGTAAATGTTTCATATCACAACAGAAATAAATGTGCAGTGATAATATTATAAAAATGTTTAACTTGATACAAATTATTGTAGCGTTGTAGTGATACAAATTAAACAGAACTTAGGTTATTCTGCCCTCTTGATCTTTTGACCTATTTTTGGCAGGTTCATTTGAGTTAAGGCTAGGTGGGGAGTTTTGACTTATTTAAAATATGATATTTGTATGAATATTAAATTCAGATTGAAAATTATATTTAATTTTGTAGGATTGTTTAATTTTGGACATACAACCTTGAGTCTTGCACATTTGTGAATGAAACTCCAAGCACAAAATGTAAAATAGCATGCAACATGGGAAAACGATCAAAATTTATTATTTTAATGAATAATAATAATAATAATGAATATAAAAGGATATGTGTAAAACAGACAGATCTATATTATTTATGTTTTCAATATTTTAGGATCAATCTTCTGGTACAGTACATTGGTGTGTTGAGAACAGGTTTCATATTCAGCTTCCAACTCAGTTTGAATTTTGCTATTCTATGTGAAAGCATGAAAATTACAGTACAATGCATAGCTTGAATAGTGTTACAATTTACACACTGTATATAGAATGTTACATGCAAAAGTACAATATGAAGTTAGTGTTGATGCTTTTAAAAATATGAAAATGTTAAAGTCATCACAACTTTTGGATTGTTCTGACATACACAAGTAAATCAGTTATGTAAAACCAACCATATATGCTAAACAATTTTTTTTAAAAGCAACATCTGTAAATAACGGGCAAAAAACATACACGCCCAAATTTCTAAACTTGTCCACCTCATCCGGGAAGTGTGTTGTGTTTTCCATGGTTTAAAACCAGAGCTGTGTGAAGCGGAAAACCGAGCTCTCGAGATAGACCAGCTGTCAGATCTAAGCCTGTAAACCCCACACAGACATAAAGCCCACATCCACAGCACCTGTTTTCCACGCAAACAAAATCACTCACACTTCCTGTTGATGTTTTTCTGTGTCATCTTCATTTTAAGAATTTACTAAATATTACAATTTTAATTTAAATATATTATCATCTTTTCATCTTGCAAAGGAAGGTATGAGAATTCAGATGATTGATAGAATAAAGGTTGGTAAAACCTGTTTATTAATCTCATATTTTGTTTTGTTTATCTGCATTGTACAGCAGTCTAAAAGATGTCCTGTCTTTTTTTTAAATTCGTTTATGACAATAAAAATGTTATTAATGTAGCATGCTAAGTAATGTCAAATATTATTTTTTTAATTAAAGTCTAGCTATTTTTATAAGCAGTTTTCAGTATGCCTTCAACAAATGAAGACAAGATTGTCATAATAAGGACAGACCAGAATTGAAACTCAAGTTCCATTATTCTGTTGTCATGAAAGAGAGTGTGTCTGTTGTCATTCTGTTTTATAAGGTCTATCCCATTAGTATGCAGAGAGGTGAGCACTATAGCCTTGTGACCCTAAATACAGTATATGAGGTCAGGATGAACTTTTGCAAAAATAAAAAAACGTCCATGGTGATGAAAGACATTTTAGGGGCAGGACAATGATGATTCTGAAGCAGTGGTTGTAAAGTACCACCTTTGATCAAGTGACACAACGTCACAACAATGTAACCTCTAATATATATATATTTTTTTTTTCCAATTTTGAGCAAATTGATCTCTATTTAATTGCGAGCTTTTGTCAAGATAAATAATAATGCTGCAAGGCCCTTGACTGGCATTTTTCAGATCTGGGGAAGGACCCTTATGAAACACGTACTACAAAAATAATGACATTTAGAAAAGGATTTCAAAGTAATTGCAAGTTAATATGCAAATTAAAAGGAACCAGTTGTGAACAATTGTGAAACAATGTACACTGCAGTTCTTATGTGATGGGTTTCAATGTTTTCGATGCAATGTGTCATTTATCAAGAATTTGCCGGTAATTGAAAGATTTTGCACAAATAACAACATCAGCACTACTAACTAGCAGACTAGTATAGATATAAATCAAAACAATCATAAAATCATATTTCTGTATTTATTTATCACAACAGAAACACTTTTTTCAGCATTAATATAACATAATTTACATGAAGCTGTAGTGTTTGTTCATGTTCATGCACAAATAACAACATCAGCACTACTAACTAGCAGACTAGTATAGATATAAATCAAAACAATCATAAAATCATATTTCTGTATTTATTTATCACAACAGAAACACTTTTTTCAGCATTAATATAACATAATTTACATGGAGCTGTAGTGTTTGTTCATGTGAAATATAAATCACACAGAACTAGGTCATTAACTAGGTTATTCGGCTCTTTTGACCTTTTTTTAAGCTATTTTTGACAGGTCCATTTAAATTAAGACTGGTCAAACGGTTTTGTATGTTTGAAAAAACAATATTTATATTAATATGTAACTCTAATTGAAAATGATGTTTAATTCTGCAGAATTACTGCATCTTAAATTGCATACATAAATGTATGTGTGCATGTATGTGGTCATTTTTCATGGTGCTGTAGTAATGTGAGAACCCAGGCTAGAAATCATGTAAAATAAAATTGCTAAACAGTATAATTATAGTTCTTTTTAAAAGACACCTTATAAGCCCTTTAAGATACTTCTGGCATTATTTTGAAAGTAGGTAAGAGGGATTAAGAAGGATTTGTATTTATTTATTTTTTTAGCAATATTATATTATTATATAGCGGTACTGTTTACTTTTACGTGCATATACAATGTGGTTTGAAAGTTGAAAACAGCATATGAACTATGAAACTATGAAAAGTATTATACAGTAGGTGGATTCCAGCAACCCGAATGATATAAGCGAAAATAGCATTGTACGAAAAAAAAAATGCAATTGGTGAACAACCACATGGAAAAATCTCACACTCTTTTTCCAAAACTTACAGAGAGACACAAAATGAAACTTTGCGTCCTGATACTATCTACCCCTAACTGTTGTAAAACATCAGAAAAAATATGACAGTTTTGAATAGGCCTTTCAAAAAGGTATAGTTTATTCTTAGATGTGTCTTTGACAATCATATTCAGGTGTTTTGACCTGAATGCTTCTAGAAATGTATTGCACTATGGAATGCAGGAAATGTATGATGAAATGTATAAATGTCATTACTTGAAGCTTTTTTCGAAGGACTGCAATGAACTGTTTAAAACTGCAGCAGTTGATATATAATGTTGTTTTCATTGTGCCGTTCACATCATGATTATTTTACTACATGCACAAACATAATTTTTTTTCATGAAGATGGTGCTGTAACGCAAGAACCCAATCTATAAATTATATAGAAATAAAAGTGATAAAAAACAGTTTCATCATAATTATAGTTAAGCTAACTAAAGCTAACCACTGGCATCATTTTGAAAGTAGGTAAGTAGGATGATTTGAATCAAAGGGGTTAGTGTATTATTTTCCACAGGAAGTGGGCGCTGTGCAGAAATAAGACATAATGCCTAACTTCCTGCCTACGTCACATACGTCTGTGGTTGTTTTTTCTCTTCTGTGAGGCAAGCAAGACAGGATGTGTGTGTTTGCGCATGTGTGTGTGGGTGGGTGACAGAAATGAGGACAGGAAGACTGATGCATTGTATATACATATACATGAACCCATTTAAACGTGTGCATTTATTTTAGAATAATAGATTTTAATTTGTGAGTAAAATAAAGTCTGTAGTAGTTAACATCACACTTTGTTCTACAACATAAATTACACATACACTTATACCTCAAACATAAATTTTTAGTTTTTAAATTTTAAGTTGCGAATAAGTAAATAAAAGCACCTCAAATACCACAAGAATATGTGTTTGTGTGCTTGACGAATCAGATTTTCTTGCTAGCAACTTCATATAAAACCAAAATCACAGCAGCTCTACAACAGACTTGCAGACTTGCAGGAGACTTAGTCAGTAAGAGGGTTCAAACGCAGTGATAGATCTATATGTGAGGCTTACACTTACATAAGTGTTCATTACATCTATAAGTATGAGTGAATTTGATGCAGGCAGCTGGGCTGAAAGCCAGTGGAGGGAGACAAGGAGAGCTGCAACAAAACTCAGGGGGAAAAGATAATAATTCGACAATTAAGCTAATTATTGTAGAAAAAAATGCCAAAGCCTAAAGATCTAGTAATTTACTGTACTGAAGGCAGCACACAGATTTAGTAGATTGAGAGCAGACCGAGGACTGAGGGTCTAGTATGACATGATCCTGAATGTATGCATTCATCTCACGAAAGGAACATCTACAGTAGATGAATTTATTTATTTAAAAACCAAACCAGAGCTCCTTCACTTTGCTTTTCACAAATTCAGAGAAACACTCTGGGCTTTTGTAAAATCACCTATTGTGTACTTATTAAGAATATTGAAAGGATCATCAGCCAACTGTTGTACATGTGTGATATTATCAAAATGCATGGTATTTTGCAATGTGATAGTAGCCTATTACATGTAATATTCAGTTACAAGTTATATGAAATTTGTTCTTTTGTTGTGGCCAGGTGAAGTAACCAGAACATTTGACCCTTGTAGAAAATAGTCAAACATTACGCAAAATAAAGAATAAACGGTGTACTGTAATAATTACACTCAGTCAATTTAGCATAAAAAAACATATTATGACATTATATACAAATAACAATGTGATTAATTATTACATTATTGTTATTACACTATTATTGTGCTGATTGCAATGTATCCCACATTTCTGTTAAAAGAATAGAATATACAGTAAAATGTGTTTATTGGCAATTTGAAAAAACAACCTTGCACCAAAGCATTCTGAACGCAAGGTGGTGCTGGTGGCTTTAATTTTAAGACGAAATATTCATCTTCAACAGAGATGGAGATGTGAGCTCGGTATCATCTAAAGTTCATCAACCGGAGCTGATCACCTCAGTTTTGCAGTCGGCGCCTGGAAGATGCTATACGCTCTCCACAGCTGTAGGTTAATTTATTAAATACGTGTAATCACGGCAACTTAAATTAAATTCGTTTTTTCAGTGAAATAAATAGTTTTGCCATCTTTAATTGACAAGTGATCGGCTCTTAAACGCCATGCAGAATGTCCCTTCATGCACACCATAGCTGATATGAGCAACGGGGGGAAGAAGAACAACATGAACACGTTTTTTTCTTCACAGTCTATATTCTTTTTATTTTTCATGGAAGTTTTTGGAAGATTGGGTAACTGGAAATGGGCCAGAGGTGTTTGGACTTTTACCTGCATATACCCACTGAAGAAAATGGCGTTTAGCCTGGACAGCCTGCTGGATTGAGGCCCTCATAGAAAAAGTAAGTGTAAACTGGTTAGATTTCTGAAATGTAAACAGATAATGTCACTTGTTATTATCTATTAATCAAATGTTGTATTTATTATTAATATCATTATTGTAAATGGCATATATTAATATAAGAAGCAAAATGAACAAAACAGCATTAAGTTATCACAAAATTATGGTTTTACAAAAACACATTCCCAAAATGATGGACCATGATATAACTAAAACCATCTAACAAATATTTCTAACGTTTTCTAGTTAATGTTTTCATTTACAAGTGTGAATGTGTATTTTCACTCATGACTTTTTTCAAATGTTATTTTATGTTTGTGCTTTAGAAGGTGTATCTTTACTCTCCTGAAATGTAGGCTTATTATTTTGCATTTTAGGCTCACTTTAAACACAAAAGATATATGCTTTCTGCAAGTGTATAATTGTTGAAAGTACTGTTGTTTAGTTGATTAAATTTTTTTGTTTGTATCTTCTTAATACTTCAGCCATGTGCTATTGTTATGCATGTTTGGGAATTACCTTTCCGGGAAAGCATTCGGGAACTGTATACAAAATCCCGCACCCTGTTCAGGTCCTTTTATATAGTACATACAAAGAGTATTACTTTAATTTATGTCACCAATAACGTTGTCTCTTTTGGTAATTGATTGTAATATTCTGCTCTCATTCAGGTTAAAGTAATCCATATAGCTTTCAGCACCTTCTAGTAGTAAAACTATTCCCTACACATTTGGCCTGCTAACCAGCGGGCTATGTGGGTAAGTGTTTTTGCAGTGTGTTTGTGTGATGTTTTGTATGTGCTGTAAAATGGGTACATTCCCAGGGACAGGACACCAAAAATGGGACTGTCCCCGAAAACCAAGATGTTTGTTCACCCTATGTTAGTGAGCCCATCAGCCAGAGGATGCTCATCCTGTGGTCTGTGTGGGTTCTGCGCTAAATGCACACTTTGCTGTTACTAAAAACCTCAGGGATCTTTTCAGAAAGACTAGGGGTGTACGTTTTTGTCTCTCGCCAAAATGCTGGATATTTTGGTGCACTTGTTGTAGCTGCTGTCAGATATAGGCTACTGGCTGCAGGACTTTCCAGAGTGTGAATATTTGAAGATGCGGTGGCTGAGTTCAGTTGGATTGTTGTTCTCATTCATCCATGAAATGCTTCTTCCATGCTGAAGATCCCATCTGGACACCAAAGTAGTGCATCTTAGAAATCACACACTTACAGACACTGAAAAGACTGAAGACAGCATCTCAAAATAAATAGAGCAGTTCACATTTCACATTGTTTACATTTCAAATGCACAGTCACTCTGAATTGTTAGATACAGAAAGGGTTTTTGTACAGTGTACGTGTGCTTCCTGTTACTGTGGGCCTCAAAGCACAGTAATGCATAGCGGAATCCATAACTGCCGCAGAGGAGATTTCCAGATGAACACGTTTCTGTACTTTATCAACTTTGATTGACAGACGTGGGTAAGGTGGATTGGCTTTTGTCACATATTGAGAAGCTTCATCAATCATTATTAGAAACTCTGGTCTTGATCCAGGTTTTTGTTGGTACCAGTACAAACTGTCTATTGAGCCTTCATATATGCATGACAGTGTAATGTTTGTATCCTCTATTAACACTGTGGTGTTTTTGTCTGGTCTGATTCCATACCCTGTAGTTTTGCCTGTAAAGATATACATATTTAGCACATAATACTTGTATTAAAATAAAAAACAGGAAGTCGTTTTCTTTTTACCCTAAAACAACAACCAATTAAAGTGAATTCCTTACCTAAGTGATTGAAAAGTATGAACAGACAGAGCAACAACATCGCTTTTATGAAGATTTCTCAAGATCACTGAAAGCCCCTTTCTGTCTTCGGAGGCATTGTGCCGTTCTTTTGTTTGCAGTGACTTTCTCCTCAGCTAGCTCCACCCACTTGTTCTCATATAGCTTTAAACATACTTCAGAGGTTCTTTCTGTTCTTCCTTTATGCAAAGTTTGGTACAAAGCTTCTCCATTTAATAGTCTGCATATGGTGTATCAAGTATGTCATTTGGTATGCTGGGAGTGGGAATTGGAACATCACTTCTTGGTAAAGTTTGCATCTGCTGAGAATACAGCATTTTCTGTATCTAGAAGAAACATGATGTGTCTTGTATTTAAATAGGGTTTGGAATGCACTGAAACTGTGTAATCTTTCTGGTATATGTTTATAACTTGCGCTAAATGCACACTTTGCTGTTACTAAAAACCTCAGGGATCTTTTCAGAAAGACTAGGGGTGTACGTTTTTGTCTCTCGCCAAAATGCTGGATATTTTGGTGCACTTGTTGTAGCTGCTGTCAGATATAGGCTACTGGCTGCAGGACTTTCCAGAGTGTGAATATTTGAAGATGCGGTGGCTGAGTTCAGTTGGATTGTTGTTCTCATTCATCCATGAAATGCTTCTTCCATGCTGAAGATCCCATCTGGACACCAAAGTAGTGCATCTTAGAAATCACACACTTACAGACACTGAAAAGACTGAAGACAGCATCTCAAAATAAATAGAGCAGTTCACATTTCACATTGTTTACATTTCAAATGCACAGTCACTCTGAATTGTTAGATACAGAAAGGGTTTTTGTACAGTGTACGTGTGCTTCCTGTTACTGTGGGCCTCAAAGCACAGTAATGCATAGCGGAATCCATAACTGCCGCAGAGGAGATTTCCAGATGAACACGTTTCTGTACTTTATCAACTTTGATTGACAGACGTGGGTAAGGTGGATTGGCTTTTGTCACATATTGAGAAGCTTCATCAATCATTATTAGAAACTCTGGTCTTGATCCAGGTTTTTGTTGGTACCAGTACAAACTGTCTATTGAGCCTTCATATATGCATGACAGTGTAATGTTTGTATCCTCTATTAACACTGTGGTGTTTTTGTCTGGTCTGATTCCATACCCTGTAGTTTTGCCTGTAAAGATATACATATTTAGCACATAATACTTGTATTAAAATAAAAAACAGGAAGTCGTTTTCTTTTTACCCTAAAACAACAACCAATTAAAGTGAATTCCTTACCTAAGTGATTGAAAAGTATGAACAGACAGAGCAACAACATCGCTTTTATGAAGATTTCTCAAGATCACTGAAAGCCCCTTTCTGTCTTCGGAGGCATTGTGCCGTTCTTTTGTTTGCAGTGACTTTCTCCTCAGCTAGCTCCACCCACTTGTTCTCATATAGCTTTAAACATACTTCAGAGGTTCTTTCTGTTCTTCCTTTATGCAAAGTTTGGTACAAAGCTTCTCCATTTAATAGTCTGCATATGGTGTATCAAGTATGTCATTTGGTATGCTGGGAGTGGGAATTGGAACATCACTTCTTGGTAAAGTTTGCATCTGCTGAGAATACAGCATTTTCTGTATCTAGAAGAAACATGATGTGTCTTGTATTTAAATAGGGTTTGGAATGCACTGAAACTGTGTAATCTTTCTGGTATATGTTTATAACTATGTACAACACTTTCAGAGCTGGTAACTTGCTTTATTATAGGAATTAATTTTTATTAAAATAATGTAGCGTCTCGACCAATCTGACACACTAATTTTTATTTGATTTAACAAATCAATTATTCATATTTCCCATGAGCTAATCCGCTACAATAATCTAGTTTAAGTACTTTTGCGCCAGAGTTTTATTACTGTATATTGTTCACAAATTCTTTCTAATGGTTACATAATTCGTTTGTAAAATGAGGGTCTTGTTTTTCATCTTGAATTTTACTTCTCACTCTGTTTTTGTACAGTGTAGTTGTGTTTCCTGTCACTGTGGGCTCCAGGGCACAGTAGTACACGGCAGAGTCTTTCACTTCTGTAGAAGAGATCGTCAGATTCATACTTTTGGCTGCTTTATCAGCTGCTGCGGTCAGACGGAGAGCGAGCTCTGATTTGGGGTTGGTTTCAAAGAATAAAATGAGGTGCTCAGGTTTGAATCCGGGATACTGACGATACCACTGCAAATTGCGAACAGCTTCAGTGTAGTTGCAGATCAGTGTAACATCTTTTCCTTCCAAAACCTGCTTCTCTGTGAAGACTGGTTTTATGACATCTTCACCAGCATTCTCTGTTTAAAACAGTGTTTTAATTAATCATTTCTAATTGACTAATTCAGATTGTCAACAGTATAAAAAGGAGAAAAACAGCATTTCCACAGTAATTGTTATAAATCACTCACCTTTTAGGAGAGACAATATAATGAATGTGAGAAGCAACATCTGCACTAATGAGAGACAATGACTTTGAGAGTCAAGAACTAAACTGAGATGGAACCTCTTGAGCTCTTCTGCTGAAGTTGACAAAACATGGAGCTCCTCCCACACAGTGCCTACTCGTCTCACTCTACAAGTACGGTCAGTATATGAATAAACTGTAGTCTACACTAAAATGGCATTTTGTCACTCTGATTTATGAAATTATACAAA
Source organism: Sinocyclocheilus grahami (assembly GCF_001515645.1). Taxonomy (NCBI): domain Eukaryota; kingdom Metazoa; phylum Chordata; class Actinopteri; order Cypriniformes; family Cyprinidae; genus Sinocyclocheilus; species Sinocyclocheilus grahami. The sequence goes on along the minus strand of NW_015506058.1, from coordinate 115,227 downwards.
AATTGCAGTGGCACTGTAACCGATGTCAAATGATTTAAGCATTAAGTTGCTTTTCATATCAAAGGTAGTCTTGATATTTAAGGGAATCAGGACACTCTACCACTTGTACATGCATTTAAAATTTATTCTAACATGTAGCAGTTGAGTGTCCAGTTTAGAATGTAGTTCTAAACTATGCATTGTGCATCATCATCTTCCATAAATATATTTCTCATTCAGTTTTTGTACAGTGCAATTGTGTTTCCCGTCACTGTGGGCTGCAGGGCACAGTAGTACATGGCAGAGTCTTTCACTTCTGTAGAAGAGATCGTCAGATTCATACTTTTGGCTGCTTTATCAGCTGCAGCGGTCAGACGGAGAGCGGGCTCTGATTTGGGGTTGGTTTCAAAGAATAAAATGAGGTGCTCAGGTTTGGATCCGGGATACTGACGATACCACTGCAAATTGCGAACGGCTTCAGTGTAGTTGCAGATCAGTGTAACATCTTTTCCTGCCAAAACATGCTTCTCTGTGAAGACTGGTTTTATAACATCTTCACCAGCAGTCTCTGTTTAAAACAAACAATGTTTTAATTAATCATTTCTAATCAGATTGTCAACAGTATAAAAAGCAGAAAAAAGCATTTCCACAGTAATTGCTTTGAATCACTTACCTTTTAGGAGAGAACATGTAATGAATACCAGGAGCAGCATCTGTACTAATGAGAGACAATAACTTTGAGACTCAAGACTTACAGTTCTCTTCTAAAGTGTGACTGATTCAGTGTTTGTCTGCTCTGTTTTTAAACAACTGAACTGAGACAGAACTAGGATGGATCCTGGAGCTCCACCTTCTGGCAGAATGCATGCCATATCACCTTTTGCTACAATATCTCGTTGTTTAAGCGGTGTGTCTTGAACAACACACAAAAGCTTACTGAAAACCTTTGGCCTAGTACATTTTATAGTAAGACGAATTAAATTATTAATTGAGCAAATATTTGAATGTAACTTTTTTTTTAAGTTATGAAAACTGTCACTGTCCAGAGAGATCCAATTGATTGTAACATTTGTTTACTGTGCAATGAAATCAAGTAGCAAAATTCTAACAGTCAGTCAAGCAAAGTTTACAAGTATACAAAAGTTTACAAAAATTAACAAGTAAATGGTACCATAACATTTCTGCTGACTGTCACACGTGCAAGCCGTTCCGGGCGGATGACGTAGGACGTATGCATTGCGCACGCACCGATGAGAAGTGATGAACACGGAAGCACAGAGGAGAGACAGCAAAACAAAACGCCGGTCACAAATTGGCAGCACAAAACGAGGATTTCTAAAGAAAAATGTAGGAGGATTTCGATATAAGCCAAGAAGAGACTGGTTTTCCTTTGCTAAAGTATAAGGAAACATTGCTACCTTTGCTCCTGTAAACAAACTTGCGAGACTAGCAAATCTCACAGGCGCATGCGCGACGCATACATCCTACGTCATCCGCCCGGAACACCGTACTGGTATGACAGTCAGTAGAAGTGAGATAAAAATGTTTCTAACATTTTAAATATGGATATTTTTCTTACAAAAATACATCGATTCGCTACAGGAGGCCTTTATTCACCCCCCGGAGCCGTGTGAGGCATGTTTTATTATGGATGCGCACGCTTTATTTGATGTCTTTTGGACTGTTGAACAAAAACACCCGCCTACTCCGATTCTAACGCTTGGAAGAGCCAGGATAATTTTTAATATAACTCAGATTGGATTCGTCTGAAAGTAGAAAGTCGTATACACCTAGGATGCTTTGAGGGTGAGTAAAACATGGGCTAATTTTCCTTTTTGGGTGAACTATCCCTTTAAAGAATCAAGGACTGTAATGATTATGTTAAGAATGAAAAAATGCACACTTTTGATTTATTTTTAGTGATGTTCTGGAAAACGGTGCAAATGTGTATCTCACAGTAACTGAGGATAAAAATGAAAATGGATGAGATGAGTAACATGTTTATGTTTCTTCTGAGTTCAGACTTCTATCAGGATCTGTATGAAGGAAAGTCAGTGTTGTCTTTTTGATTTCTTCCACTAAAGTTGACACAATCTTAAGCTCCTCCCACACATACCTACTTGCTTATTTTACCCTACAAGTACAGACAATATATAAATAAGCTACTATTATACAAACATTACAGTGGCACAGGTCAGATATTAAATGTTTCAAACATTATTTTGCTATTCATATCTTTTTTAAGAAGTGGTCTGATAATATTAATGGTGAGGAGGACACTACCAATTGTACTGTACATGTGTTTGAAAACTATTCCAAAAGGTAACAATTGATTGTCCACTTTATAAAGAGTGCAGTTTTAAAAGTCTTAAATATCCTTTCTCACTCTGTTTTTGTACAGTGTAGTTGTGTTTCCTGTCACTGTGGGCTGCAGGGCACAGTAGTACACGGCAGAGTCTTTCACTTCTGTAGAAGAGATCGTCAGATTCATACTTTTGGCTGCTTTATCAGCTGCAGCGGTCAGACGGAGAGCGGGCTCTGATTTGGGGATGGTTTCAATGTATAAAATGATGTGCTCAGGTTTGGTTCCGGGATACTGACGGTACCACTGTAAATTCTGCACACTTCCAGTGTAGTTGCAGATCAGTGTAACATCTTTTCCTGCCAAAACATGCTTCTCTGTGAAGACTGGTTTTATGACATCTTCACCAGCAGTCTCTGTTTAAAACAAACAGTGTTTTAATTAATAATTTCTAATCAGATTGTCAAAGGTATAAAAAGCAGAAAAAAAGCATTTCCACAGTAATTGCTTTGAATCACTTACCTTTTAGGAGAGAAAATGTAATGAATACCAGGAGCAGCATCTGTACTAATGAGAGACAATAACTTTGAGAGTCAAGACTTGCAGTTCTCTTCTAAAGTGTGAACTGCACCCATACGCCGTAACCTGACGTGCACCTCTCCAAAAATTTAACAGCGCGTCAATTCTATGCAGACCGCAAGCGCTGTGATTGGTCTGCAAGAACCCCTCCCTCCATATGTACTTGAGAATAACTTTGAGAGTCAAGACTTGCAGTTCTCTTCTAAAGTGTGACTGATTCAATGTTTGTCTGCTCTGTTTTTAAACAACTGAACTGAGACAGAACTAGGATGGATCCTGGAGCTCCACCTTCTGGCAGAATGCATGCCATATCACCTTTTGCTACAACATCTCGTTGTTTAAGCGGCGTGTCTTGAACAACACATAAAAGCTTACTGAAAACCTTTGGCCTAGTACATTTTATAGTAAGAAGAATTAAATTATTAATTGAGCAAATATTTGAAATATTTGAATGTAACTTTTTTTTAAGTTATGAGGACTGTCACTGTCCAGAGAGATCCAATTGATTGTAACATTTGTTTACTGTGCAATGAAATCAAGTAGCAAAATTCTAACAGTCAGTCAAGCAAAGTTGACAAGTATACAAAAGTTTACAAAAATTAACAAGTAAATGGTACCATAACATTTCTGCTGACTGTCACACGTGCAAGCCGTTCCGGGCGGATGACGTAGGACGTATGCATTGCGCACGCACCGATGAGAAGTGATGAACACGGAAGCACAGAGGAGAGACAGCAAAACAAAACGCCGGTCACAAATTGGCAGCACAAAACGAGGATTTCTAAAGAAAAATGTAGGAGGATTTCGATATAAGCCAAGAAGAGACTGGTTTTCCTTTGCTAAAGTATAAGGAAACATTGCTACCTTTGCTCCTGTAAACAAACTTGCGAGACTAGCAAATCTCACAGGCGCATGCGCGACGCATACATCCTACGTCATCCGCCCGGAACACCGTACTGGTATGACAGTCAGTAGAAGTGAGATAAAAATGTTTCTAACATTTTAAATATGGATATTTTTCTTACAAAAATACATCGATTCGCTACAGGAGGCCTTTATTCACCCCCCGGAGCCGTGTGAGGCATGTTTTATTATGGATGCGCACGCTTTATTTGATGTCTTTTGGACTGTTGAACAAAAACACCCGCCTACTCCGATTCTAACGCTTGGAAGAGCCAGGATAATTTTTAATATAACTCAGATTGGATTCGTCTGAAAGTAGAAAGTCGTATACACCTAGGATGCTTTGAGGGTGAGTAAAACATGGGCTAATTTTCCTTTTTGGGTGAACTATCCCTTTAAAGAATCAAGGACTGTAATGATTATGTTAAGAATGAAAAAATGCACACTTTTGATTTATTTTTAGTGATGTTCTGGAAAACGGTGCAAATGTGTATCTCACAGTAACTGAGTTGCCGCCATCACGGCTATAATGCTTCTCCGATGAGCCGCTTCTTCTTCGGCTTTTGCCGTGGTACTGTGGATTACACCAGCAACATGCCCGTGGACACTGCAGACTAGCAGTTTGCATGTGTACTGCACGTTGACGCGGACAATGACGCAGAAGTATAAATTAAAACTGATGCATAGCCTACGGCGTAAAGGCTACGGCGTAGGTCTGACGCAGAAGTATAAATCAGCCTTAATGCAGTTATTAGAGAGAGGGAGAGCGAGAGATTAAGTGCGTATGAATAACTGCGTCTATGCGTCTCTCAGCAGCGTTTAGCAGCAGCATCTACTAATAGCGAATCTTTAAGTTAAACTCCTTCATGAACCTCGCTACTGAGAAATGTCATGTAGCTTTTCAGCTGCGAAACAATTTTACTGATAAATTTGCGGTGCAGCGCTGACAAGAAGTTTCTGTTCGCGTCTCCGCGTGTCTGCACTGTGTGCGCGTCTGTGAGAGAGACTGGGAGAAAGAAAACAACAAAACACATTACGTAATTGTTGTTATTAAATGAAGTATCTGGACATTTAACACTTATTTGATATCATTACAGATTGATCTGAATAAACCAACGTGATCTCATGATTTCGTGTAACGTTAGTATGAACAGACATCTGCATATGATCAGAACTCTACGCAGCTCCCGCACTACTCTATACTGGTGGTATTACAGTACCACGAGAGCTAAAGAGAGCAGACTGCTTTGTGCGCTTTCGAATCGCTCTCGCAGATGATCGATCTGCGCCGCACCTCTTCTAGTCGAACACACCGACTAGTGCTGCAGGCTTATTGGCTCACTGACGCTGATGAGATTAATCCCTTAGGTATCGAAATTTGGTACCGAACGACAAGACGTTTTTCGATACTCGATGGTATCGAGGCAATTCGGTCAGTGCCTAAAAAGTATCGAACTCGATACCCAGCCCTAGCTGCGTCATCCGCCCGGAACGGCGTACTGGTATGACAGTCAGCAGAAGTGAGATAAAAATGTTTATAACATTTTAAATATGGATATTTTTCTTACAAAAACGCATCGATTCGCTACAGGAGGCCTTTATTCACCCCCCGGAGCCGTGTGAGGCATGTTTTATTATGGATGCGCACGCTTTATTTGATGTCTTTTGGACTGTTGAACAAAAACACCCGCCTACTCCGATTCTAACGCTTGGAAGAGCCAGGATAATTTTTAATATAACTCAGATTGGATTCGTCTGAAAGAAGAAAGTCGTATACACCTAGGATGCTTTGAGGGTGAGTAAAACATGGGCTAATTTTCCTTTTTGGGTGAACTATCCCTTTAAAGAATCAAGGACTGTAATGATTATGTTAAGAATAAAAAAATGCACACTTTTGATTTATTTTTAGTGATGTTCTGGAAAACTGTGCAAATGTGTATCACATTGTAAGACTAACGATACTCACAGTAATGGATGAGATGAGAAACATGTTTCTGTTTCTTTTGAGTTCAGACTTCTATCAGGATCTGTATGAAGGAAAGTCAGTGTTGTCTTTTTGATTTCTTCCACCGAAGTTGACAAAATCTTGAGCTCCTCCCACACATACCTACATGCTTATTTTACCCTACAAGTACAGACAATATATAAATAAGCTACTATTATACAAACATTACAGTGGCACAGGTCAGATATTAAATGTTTCAAACATTATTTTGCTATTCATATCTTTTTTAAGAAGTAGTCTGATAATATTAATGGTGAGGAGGACACTACCAATTGTACTGTACATGTGTTTGAAAACTATTCCAAAAGGTAACAATTGATTGTCCACTTTATAAAGAGTGCAGTTTTAAAAGTCTTAAATATCCTTTCTCACTCTGTTTTTGTACAGTGTAGTTGTGTTTCCTGTCACTGTGGGCTGCAGGGCACAGTAGTACACGGCAGAGTCTTTCATTTCTGTAGAAGAGATCGTCAGATTCATACTTTTGGCTGCTTTATCAGCTGCAGCGGTCAGACGGAGAGCGGGCTCTGATTTGGGGATGGTCTCAAAGAACATGATGATGTGCTCAGGTTTGGTTCCGGGATACTGACGATACCACTGTAAATTCTGCACACTTCCAGTGTAGTTGCAGATCAGTGTAACATCTTTTCCTGCCAAAACATGCTTCTCTGTGAAGACTGGTTTTATGACATCTTCACCAGCAGTCTCTGTTTAAAACAAACAATGTTTTAATTAATCATTTCTAATCAGATTGTCAACGGTATAAAAAGCAGAAAAAAAGCATTTCCACAGTAATTGCTTTGAATCACTTACCTTTTAGGAGAGAAAATGTAATGAATACCAGGAGCAGCATCTGTACTAATGAGAGACTTTTCATCTGTACTAATGAGAGACTTTTGACTTTGAGAGTCAAGACTTGCAGTTCTCTTCTAAAGTGTGAACTGAACTGAGACAGAACTAGGATGGATCCTGGAGCTCCACCTTCTGGCAGAATGCATGCCATATCACCTTTTGCTACAATATCTCGTTTAAGCGGTGTGTCTTGAACAACACATAAAAGCTTACTGAAAACCTTTGGCCTAGTACATTTTATAGTAAGAAGAATGAAATTATCAATTGAGCAAATATTTTAAATATTTGAATGTAACTTTTTTTTAAGTTATGAGGACTGTCACTGTCCAGAGAGATCCAATTGATTGTAATATTTGTTTACTGTGCAAAGAAATCAAGTAGCAAAATTCTAACAGTAAAGCAAAGTTTGCAAATATACAAAAATTAACGAGTAAATGGTACCCTAACATTTGCTAAAATGGTACAGTAGTTCTCAGAGAAAGACAACATTATAGGCCTACAGCAAAGGCAAGAAAAGTAGGAAAAGAAACACTGCATGTGAGGAAGCTCCTCCCTCCTACAAACATGACTATATTCAAGAAAGTTTTTGTACAGCGTAGTTGGTTTTCCTGTCACTGGGCTCCAGAGCACATTAGTACAATGCAGAGTCTGATACAGCAGCAGAGGAGATCTCCAGATCCACACGTTTATTATCATGGAGTCTGATGGACATATGTGGATGAGGTCGGTCAGCTTTGGTGACATACTTGGAAGACTCAACAATCAGCAGCAGAAACTGGTTTTGATCCAGGCCTCTGTCGATACCAGTGGAGACTGTAAGCTGATCCATCATATGAACAGGACAGAGTGGTGCTGCTTCCTTCAATTAAAACTACAGATGGCTGGTTTGGTCTGATAACATCCCCATTAGATTCACCTGCAAAGACATTAAAGGGTTAGTTCACCCAAAAATGAAAATTAGCCCATGTTTTACTCACCCTCAAAGCATCCTAGGGGCCCTATTTTAACGATCTAAGCGCATGGTCTAAAGCGCACAGCGCAGGTGCACTCAGGGTGTGTCCGAATCCACTTTTGCTAGTTTAATGACGGGAAAACGATCATCATGCCCGGGCGCATGGTCTAAACGGGTTGTCCCTATTCCCTTAATGAGTAATGGGTGTTTTTGGGGCGTAACGTGCAATAAACCAATCAGAGTCTCATCTCCCATCAACTTTAAAAGCCAGTTGCATTCGCGCCATGCGGGATGTAATTTGTCATTTTTAAAAATGTTTGTGTGCTGCTGCGCGTCCCTGTTTGTGTAATAAGCAAAGTGTACGCGCGCTGTGCACCCGCTTATAGGTGCATATTACTAACGCACCAGACTTTAGACCAGGTTTGAGTTGGTCTATGGCGCAGTCTATTTTCAGTTCCTCAGAATAGCAACGCGCCAACAATGCGCCTGAACCCACCTCTTTTTTAGACCAGCACGCCCATGGCGCACAAATGGGCGCAAATGCATTTGCTATTTAAACAATGCGCTGCAGGATGGGAAAATGAGCACTGCGTCGAGCTAAAACTAGCAAAAACACTTGCGCCGCATTGCGCCGGGTGTATGATAGGGCCCTAGGTGTATATGACTTTCTTCTTTCAGATGAATCCAATCGGAGTTATATTAAAAATGATCCTGGTGGGGTGAATAAAATATAAAGCACGCACATCCATAATAAAACGTGCCTCACAGGGCTCCGGGGGGGTTGAATAAATGCATCCTATGTCATCCACCCAGAACGGCGTGCTGGTATGACAGTCAGCGGAAGTGAGAAAAATGTTTATAACATTTTAAATATGGATATTTTAATCTTACAAAAATGCATCGATTTGCTACAGGAGGCCTTTATTCACCCCTCGGAGCCGTGTGAGGCAGGTTTTATTTGGACTGTTGAACAAAAACACCCACCTACTCCCAACTGAGGATAAAAATGAAAATGGATGAGATGAATAACATATTACTATTTCTTTTGAGTTCAGACTTCTATCAGGATCTGTATGAAGGAAAGTCAGTGATGTCTTTTTGATTTCTTCCACTGAAGTTGACAAAATCTTAAGCTCCTCCCACACATACCTACATGCTCATTTTACCCTACAAGTACAGACAGTATATAAATAAGCTGATATTATACAAACATTACAGTGGCACAGTACAGATATTAAATGTTTCAAACATTATTTTGCTATTAATATCTTTTTTAAGAAGTAGTCTGATAATATTAATGGTGAGGACACTACCAATTAGGGATGCACCGATATGAAAATTTTGGCCGATACCGATAACAGAAAAAATGAGCCGATATGGGCCGATACCGATATGGTGGCCGATATATCGTGCATCCCTACTACCAATTGTACTGTACATGTGTTTGAAAACTATTCCGATAAGTAGAAATTGATTGTCAACTTTATAAAGAGTGTAGTTTTAAAATCTGCATTGTGCATCATCATCTTCTGTCTTAAATATCCTTTCTCACTCTGTTTTTGTACAGTGTAGTTGTGTTTCCTGTCACTGTGGGCTCCAGGGCACAGTAGTACATGGCAGAGTCTTTCACTTCTGTAGAAGAGATCGTCAGATTCATACTTTTGGCTGCTTTATCAGCTGCAGCGGTCAGACGGAGAGCGGGCTCTAATTTGGGGATGGTCTCAAAGAACATGATGATGTCCTCCGGTTTGAATCCGGGATACTGACGATACCACTGTAAATTCTTGACAGTGCCAGTATAGTTGCAGATCAGTGTAACATATTTTCCTTCCAAAACATGCTTCTCTGTGAAGACTGGTTTTATGACATCTTCACCAGCATTCTCTGTTTAAAACAAACTAGGTTTTAAGTAATCATTTTCATTTCTAATGGACTATTTCAGATAGTCAACAGAATAAAATGGAGAAAAAAAGTATTTCCTCAATAATTGTTATGAAACACTCACCTTTTGGAAGAGAAAATATAATAAATACCAGGAGCAACATCTGTACTAATGAGAGACAATGACTTTGAGTTCTCTCCTAGAGTATAAATGATATATGTCAGCTCTGTTAATAAACAACTGAGACTGAACTAGAATGGTTCCTGGAGCTCCACCTTCTGGCAGAATGCATGTAAGATCACTTTTGCTACAATATCTTAGCATTTTTTATGGGATGTACTGTATTTCAAACAAAAAATAAGAGCTTACCAAATAATTTTTGACCTAGTAAATTATACAGTAAGTTCTACAATAGGAGTGAAGTGATTAACTAAAGAAGTATGTAATAAGGTACAGTAATGAACATTGTCACTGTCCAGCAGGTCCGTGCACAGACATTTTGAGGGGCGGTGGCCCAAACCAAAAAAGGGGCACACTAAGGGGATGGGTGCTTGTTAAAGGGGTCATAGGATGCTTATTTTCCACAAGTTGATATGATTCTTTAGGGTCTTAATGAAAAGTCTGTAACCTAGTTTGGTTAAAATTTCTCAATGGTAGTGTAAAAAACAATTTTTTTTACCCTGTCAAAAACAGCTCTTTTCAGAGCATGCAAATTTGTAGCATTTTCCTTTAAATGTTAATGAGCTCTGCTGACCCCACGACATTCCCAATCATAGTTATTAATGTTGTGCACTGCTGTTTGGGCTGCGTGTGCTGAGCTAAAGATGATCACTGGTAAACTGAAGCGCTCTTTTAACTTAACCAAACGTATTCTATATGAGATAAATCAGATATACATCAAATAAACACAATATTACAATGTACAATTGCACAAAAGGCTGCAAACGAACAGCGCGCATCTGAAGTGTCTCTGAAGGAAATAATGCATTATTTATCGGCTTTAAGATATCGGCCAAATTTTCTTATCAGGCCGATACCGATAACAGAAAAAATGAGCCGATATGGGCCGATACCGATATGGTGGCCGATATATCGTGCATCCCTACTACCAATTGTACTGTACATGTGTTTGAAAACTATTCCGATAAGTAGAAATTGATTGTCAACTTTATAAAGAGTGTAGTTTTAAAATCTGCATTGTGCATCATCATCTTCTGTCTTAAATATCCTTTCTCACTCTGTTTTTGTACAGTGTAGTTGTGTTTCCTGTCACTGTGGGCTCCAGGGCACAGTAGTACATGGCAGAGTCTTTCACTTCTGTAGAAGAGATCGTCAGATTCATACTTTTGGCTGCTTTATCAGCTGCAGCGGTCAGACGGAGAGCGGGCTCTAATTTGGGGATGGTCTCAAAGAACATGATGATGTCCTCCGGTTTGAATCCGGGATACTGACGATACCACTGTAAATTCTTGACAGTGCCAGTATAGTTGCAGATCAGTGTAACATATTTTCCTTCCAAAACATGCTTCTCTGTGAAGACTGGTTTTATGACATCTTCACCAGCATTCTCTGTTTAAAACAAACTAGGTTTTAAGTAATCATTTTCATTTCTAATGGACTATTTCAGATAGTCAACAGAATAAAATGGAGAAAAAAAGTATTTCCTCAATAATTGTTATGAAACACTCACCTTTTGGAAGAGAAAATATAATAAATACCAGGAGCAACATCTGTACTAATGAGAGACAATGACTTTGAGTTCTCTCCTAGAGTATAAATGATATATGTCAGCTCTGTTAATAAACAACTGAGACTGAACTAGAATGGTTCCTGGAGCTCCACCTTCTGGCAGAATGCATGTAAGATCACTTTTGCTACAATATCTTAGCATTTTTTATGGGATGTACTGTATTTCAAACAAAAAATAAGAGCTTACCAAATAATTTTTGACCTAGTAAATTATACAGTAAGTTCTACAATAGGAGTGAAGTGATTAACTAAAGAAGTATGTAATAAGGTACAGTAATGAACATTGTCACTGTCCAGCAGGTCCGTGCACAGACATTTTGAGGGGCGGTGGCCCAAACCAAAAAAGGGGCACACTAAGGGGATGGGTGCTTGTTAAAGGGGTCATAGGATGCTTATTTTCCACAAGTTGATATGATTCTTTAGGGTCTTAATGAAAAGTCTGTAACCTAGTTTGGTTAAAATTTCTCAATGGTAGTGTAAAAAACAATTTTTTTTACCCTGTCAAAAACAGCTCTTTTCAGAGCATGCAAATTTGTAGCATTTTCCTTTAAATGTTAATGAGCTCTGCTGACCCCGCCCCACTCTTTCGAGCCGCTCTCAGAGAGACTGTTTACTTTAGCTGCATTCATCGTGAAAAACTTGCTAATTAGCACATTATTAGGAAAGACGATTTGCAAAGATTCGTTAAAAAAACCTTACACTCACTTCTTCGGTAGGTGAATCTGGATCACGAATGATTCGCGCGAACATAGACACATTTATGTAGATTGAGGGCGCATTCCCTTCAGAAACAAACATAATCCACTGCGTGCGTCTTCAGCGGCTCAGATGTCGGGAGTAAACGACGATTGCTATGTTCATTATTACATCCAACAACAGAACACCTCAATCGCTTAGGAGTCATTCTTGTCTACAACTGCTCCAGCGGTGAAACAATGGAGGACAGATGACAGCTCACTCAGGGCGGGTCTAAGGTAAGACGCCAGTCTTATCACACAGACAGGCATCTGAGATCGGCTCAATTTGAGAAAGGGGTGAAGATTTTAGTAGATTAATAAAAAACCACTGAGTGGATTTTTATCATTTTAGGGTGGTTGTGTACACACACTGCCAACACACATTTCAGTTCAAACAACTTGTAAAAGTGCATGTAGCATTATATGACCCCTTTAATACAAATTTTCTAGTTGTTGCAAATATACAATTATTTACATTACATTTAGTCATTTAGCAGACGCTTTTATCCAAAGCAACTTACAAATGAGGACAATGGAAGCAATCAAAATCAACAAAAGAGCAATGATACGCAAGTGCTATAACAAGTCTCAGTTAGCTTAACGTAGTACATGTAGCAAGGTTTTTTAATTATTATATAATAAATAAAAAGAAAACAGATATAATAGAAAAAGAATAGAGCAAGCTAGTGTTAGAGGTCTTTTTGCTTTTGTTATTTGTATAATAAAAAGAAAACCGAACACAAAATATTAGAGAAGCTAGTGTTAGTGTTTTTTTTTAAAAAGAAAACAAGCAGTTAGTAAATTAATAGAGGGCAAGTTTTTTTTTTTAAAGAATAGAATTAGAATAGAGATTGCCAGAGTTAGAGGGTCAAATAAAGATGGAAGAGATGTGTTTTTAGCCGATTATTGAAGATGGCTAAGGACTCGGATTGATTTTGACAGGTCATTCCACCAGGAGGGAACAGTTAATGTAAAACTTGGGTAAAGCGACGTTCACTTGCAGAACGCAAGCTTCTAGAGGGCACATAACACTGAAGTAATGAATATAGGTAAGGGGATGCAGAGCCAGTGGTGGTGGACTTTATTGTAGGTGTTTTGATAGTGGGCTCTCCCTCACTTTTTGAGCCTGCTTCTGCCTAATCTTCATTGGAAGTATAAGTATTAGACATTTAATTTATTATTATACAGCATAAATCTATATTATATACTAATAAACAACTCATTTAGAAAATTTATATTACGTTTTTTAACTATTTATTGGCCTACTATTAATATGGTTTTAATAAAATATTATAAATATGATGTGTTATAGATTACTAGTATCAACTAAGTGATTATAATGGGAAATATACTTAATTATAAGAATTAAAATGTGAAAAACTGCCAAATAGTCAATATGATGATTTACCTGCTGGCTTGCTGGAGCTTTGAATCTAAGTTTGAAATGTTGAACTACCTTTAGCAGCCCCCTTCGCTCTTTCTCTATTTGTCTCTGCCTTCTTTTTTGTGAAGGCATTGTATTTTTTTGTTTGTACCCGATCAGATCTAATATAAATAACACAACATTTATCAGCAAAGGGGCACCTCAGCTGATTAGGGCAAAGGGGCAGTGGCTCTAGCCACCAGGCCACCCCCCTGTGCCCGGCCATGCTGTCCAGAGAGATCTGATTGATTGCACAATTTATGTTTACTGTGCAAAATCGCATAGCAAAGTAATCATAGTCTCATCTGCAGGAATTTGTCCTGTTTATAGACATATAAGGAACTTTTGGTCACACTTTATTCTTACTATTAAATAACTGTATTAAGTATGACTTTTGCCTCAATTGACTCCTAATTACTGCTTTTTAATTGGTAGTAAGGTAAGTAAGTTTAGGTATTGGGTAGGATTAAAGATACAGTATTTGGTCATGCAGAATATGTTATATGTTAATATGCTAGCAATGTGCATGCTAATTAGCAACTAGTTAATGATGAGAATTGGTCCCTAAACTAATGTGTTACCGAGCTTTGTTTTGCTTTTATTGATTTTTGTATAATTAATACTGATTAAATTTCATGCTTGCTTGCTGTTTTTTATTTTTATTATTTGTAATTGTTTTGCCAAGTTTTACGTAAAGGAATGTTCTCCTGCATGTGAGTTAATACTATGGTATACTGGTTAACTTGGCGTATTGTAAATTTAAATGGTACAGTAATTCTTAGAGAAAGACAACCTTATAAGGAATTGAAAGTTGAAAAATAATGAGACTGCATGAGGGGAAGCTTAAAAATATGATTATGCAATATGCAAGAAAAAGTTTTTGTACAGTGTAGCTAGTTTGTTTTTCTGTCACTGTGGGCTGCAGAGCACATTAATACACTGCAGAATCTGATACAGCAGCAGAGGAGATCTCAAGATCCACACGTTTATCATTACAGAGTCTGATGGACATATGTGGATGAGGTTGGTCAGCTTTGTTGACATATTTAGTGGACTCAACAATCAGCAGCAGAAACTCTGGTTTTGATCCAGGCTTCTGTCGATAACATACTGTATAAAAACATGGTTGTAGGGTCCGTGAAGTCACCCGTAGGTCTCTGAAGAGCGGTTTTGAAGCTCAAAGTGGGCGGAGGCGGCCGTTGCCATCTTGGCAGCGCGTCACAGCGCGTTACTCCCGGATAATCGAAAATGGGCAAAGAGGCTGCTATCGGAGCTTGCTGCTGAAACCACGCCCACCTAGCTCGACACCGGTGACAGCAGCGGCAATCCACCTGTCACCCAAGTGGCCACGCCCTTAATTATGCAGAACTTTAAGGCTTAATATAATTTAAACGGGATGAGTTATAAAAAAATTCACCCCCCTCACAGTTGTCATGAAGGGCAAAATTAGCTATATAGACCAAAATAATTTTTTGTACCAGGCTGTAAACATTTTTTTCTGCTGTAAAGAAAACTTTAAAAGACTCCCTTTTGGAGCAAGCAAGCTCTATCGGCCAGTCGATGAATTGCAGTTTTAGTCACTTCTGTGTTGGCTTCATGAGAGAGGTTGGAAGGAAGGTTGCCGCTTGGTCGATACCAGTGGAGACTGTAAGCTGGTCCATCATATGAACAGGACAGAGTGGTGCTGCTTCCTTCAGTAAAAACTACAGATGGCTGGTTTGGTCGGATGACATTCCCATTAGATTCACCTGCAAAGATGATAAATAATCAAGGAATGTAATGGATTATGTTTAGAATGAATTTAAAAATGGGCATGTTTTTGATTTATATATAAATATGGTGTAAAATGTGTATGACTAGCAGTACTTACAGTAACTGAGGATAAAAATTAAAACAGAACAGATGAGTAACATGTCTCTGTAGTTTGAGTTCAGAATTCTCAATGAAGGAAAGTCAGTGTTATCTTAATGATTTCTTCTGCTGAAGCTGACAAAACCTTGAGCTCCTCCCACACTAACCTACGTTTTCATCTTCCCCTACAAATACTGATTGTATGTGAATACATTTTAGCTTACTCTCTAATAAAAATGAAGATTAAAAAAAAAGAATGGCTGCTGTTTAATCATATATAATGATTTCACAAAAAAATTAAATGTTTCTTTTGGACAGTAAGTTATGTGGAAAATATACAGTGTTAAAGTACTGTAAACAAAAGCTTTAAAGATCTTTACACTGGTTGATGTGCAGTTACCAGCTCTCTTATTTATTTTTTCTTTGATTTTTCCTTATTGTACATGTCGGTAAGGTTTGGTAATTACAGTGTGTGTCCTGATTGTCTGTTTTTGTACAGTGCAGTTGTGTTTCCTGTCACTGTGGGCTGCAGAGCACAGTAGTACAGAGCAGAATCATCCATTTGTGTAGAAGATATGCTCAGATTCATAAGTTTGATTCCTTTATCAGCCACAGCGTACAGACGAAGCTTGGGCTCTGACTGACTGCTGCTCTCAGAGTAAAACATTATATTTTCAGGTTTGGATCTGGGATGCTGACGGTACCACTGCAGACTGCGAACATTACCACTGTAGTTGCAGGAAAGTGTAACATCTCTTCCTGCCAAAACATGCTGCTTTGTGAAGAATGATGTTATCAATTCAGCATCAACATTATCTGTTTAAAAAATAATCTAACGAACAATTTACCCAACTATTCTTTAATCTACGCTGAGAAACCATATAGTTGATTAGCAACCGGAAAAGTTTAATTTTGGGGCAGCAGCAGCAGCATCATGATGCCCGATAACCGGCCATGAGGTTATTAGACTCGGCCAGAGCGGAAGCCACCCATAATCTAGCTCTTGTCTATTTTATTTAACGTATCAATAACCTATTAACACTATAAAAAACTGTGCGCATTTTTCATATCGTATCGTTAGATCTGCATGTTTGAGTTTATATCGAGTTGCTTTTCCAAGGCCCATCGCCTGGACTTATCATAATCCTTCACCTCCTAAGATTTTTTTTTTCTATTATTAACCAAGTTTATACAGTTGCTTACTTTTTAGTCGGTAAGTTAATATGGGATTCCCAGTATGCAGATCTGATGTAGAGCACTACAGGTAATGTAGGTTACCTGTTGGATGCTTATTTTACAGATAGATTGAATACTCTTAGGTAATGTTTACGTTCCAATGCATGGAAACGAATGCCTTTTATGTGCTGCTTTTCCTAGACACTTTACTTGTTGCATATATCCTTGTTTTATTTACTGTATGGAATAGTGTGAGTGCTCAAGAAATATAAAATGACTTTCACCCATGGACTGTGTGGTTGTGTTCACGTCTCCAACATGGTCTCAGTTTGACAGCTACATCCTCGCCCTCAGCCCGTTCAAAGGCCGTTGAGTTTTTGTTGTTGTTGTTCAGCTTTGTCCGTCTGTTTTCCCGCGGCTGGTCCCGCGTGCTTCTATCACGCTGGCCGATTCTGTGCGCGATCTAAAGTGCGCAGTTGCTTTCTTCCACCACATTTCCTTATGCGCAGAGCTGCTACGGTGGGCTGTTTGGCATAACCACACATGCAATATTTCGCAACTTGCATCAGGTGGACAGTTTTTGGTGTAATTTTAATCCAAATGTGAAGGGCTACGGTGTTTTTGTGTGCATTTAAAGAAGCTTTAAACTGAGGATATTGAGCCCCGGAAGCGCGTTTATGGTTGACTTGTTGCAGCTTGACTTGTAAACAGTATTTGGTCTTGTTTTTCAAAGCTTTCTAAGTTCCTAGAATTTAATTTCTGTTGGTGTTCTGGTAAACTTGGGCCGTCGCTTTATGGGTAGTGCGTCAGGCAGCAACGTTGTTTACTTCCAGTTTTGGCTACACATGGTGTAGCGTTGTTATTTGCATGCATATTTAATGTTAATTCAGTGGTTTGTCGAGACCGTGTGATGTTTTTACGATTGTTATTTGAATTTTTTGGAGAGTTGTCAGTAACATTTTCCCATCTGCTTCTCTTTTAAAGGTGTTATTCCTTTTGTAAATACTGTTATTTGTATATACTGTAAATGATGACTTCAGTGGGCGGAAGCCGGGCCCGGGGCAACTGGGAGCAGACGCAGGGTCAGACACAGAGCCAGTCACAGCACAAGCAGAGGCCTCAGGTAAGTTCACAAGCATTAGGTTATATTGATTAATTATAGTGATTGGCTAAGTTTTGCCACACCTCCAAAGCCCCCTTTAACCCACCTCAAAAAAACTGGCTACACCACCTAAAACATGGTAATCTTGGGCCAGAAACTGCAACCGGCGTAAGTGAATGTTAAAAAAAATTAGGTACTTGGTTTGACTTTTTCCGTCTACCCAAAAACATTTATGGATGTTACTTGACTGAGTTATGACCGTTGTAACTTTTGATGGGTGTGTCAAAACTGCGTCGATCCTGAATTAAATAGCACTGGATGTTAAAATGTGTTTAAATAAGACAAAATCTTTGCATGTTCTCGAGTTGTTTGCAGTTTTGCTGGCTATGAGAACCAGCACAATTTCGGTGGAAAACGGGCATCAGTGACATCCATCAGTCTGAGACTTTTTCTCTGAGTCACTGCAGTCTATCACTCGTTCTTCTAAATTAAATTAAGGGCTTTAGAAATAAATCATAAATTTATGCTCAAGCAAATGCTAAGCCTGACCTATTTTTCCTCGGTTGTATTCTGGCCTGCTCGGGTGGAGGGACAGACACAGAATTTTATCTAAAAACATCTTTAATGCGCAGATTCATAGACAAGGCTTAAGCCTGGTGCAAGACTGTCTTAACTGAAATTAACTTGCACTGACATATCTTAAAATGTTATTGCCATTGATTTGTATCGTGATGCACGCCAGCAATGTTTTCTCTATGGCACATTTAAAAAAAAATTTTTTTTTAAACTGCTTGAATGTTCTAATTAGTGCTGGGCGGTATGACCGAAAATTTATATCACAGTATTTTTCAAAATTATACCGGTTTCACGGTACATGACGGTATTTTTTTTTAGGGATGCACCGATATGAAAATTTTGGCCGATAACCGATTATTCTTTATTTTTGAAAGCCGATAACCGATATGTTGGCCGATAAATCTATATCCAAATTGTTATATACTTTTTGAGAGCCTGATTACAAAAAAGGTCTCATCATTAAAAGCCACATCCCAAACACTTCAACATAAGCAGCCTAGTTTGAACGGTGTACGTTTTAAAAATATTTTTACTCTCCCATTACCAAATTTAGTCATAAAAAAGTCTTACAAATAAATAAAATTATGCATAAATAATGCAAACAAGTCACTGGACATCATTACACGTGTAAAGAATCAAAATGAATGCGCCATAGATCAATAAAACGGAATAGCCTCTGCACGGACAATAATTAAATGATTTTAATTACTAAACCATATTGTTGATGAAAATAATAAGAGAACAATACAAGTGGTTGTTGTTATTAATAATGTATCGATGATTTTGAAAAAGTAACAAATTAATACCACTGTTTTAAATAGCAGCCGTTGAGCTGCGCGTGCTGAAGCTGAAGAGCTGAATGAACATGGTAAACTGAAGCGTTTTGCTGGCAGCTTATTTAACTCAAGGAAATGCATCCTGAGATTAATATTAATACAACATAAACATAATATTACAACTTATATATGTACAAAATTATGCAGTTATTGCGTGCTATAGTCAGAATGTGTGATCCTGTTGTGGATGCGCTCTTCCCATAACAACGCGCTGAAACACGGCAACTAAACCCAAAGAATTCCCAACGTTTTATTATAATAATGTTCTCATTAGAATGTTATATACACGACATTCCCAATCATAGTTATTAATGTTGTGCACTGCTGTTTGGGCTGCGTGTGCTGAGCTAAAGATGATCACTGGTAAACTGAAGCGCTCTTTTAACTTAACCAAACGTATTCTATATGAGATAAATCAGATATACATCAAATAAACACAATATTACAATGTACAATTGCACAAAAGGCTGCAAACGAACAGCGCGCATCTGAAGTGTCTCTGAAGGAAATAATGCATTATTTATCGGCTTTAAGATATCGGCCAAATTTTCTTATCAGGCCGATACCGATAACAGAAAAAATGAGCCGATATGGGCCGATACCGATATGGTGGCCGATATATCGTGCATCCCTACTACCAATTGTACTGTACATGTGTTTGAAAACTATTCCGATAAGTAGAAATTGATTGTCAACTTTATAAAGAGTGTAGTTTTAAAATCTGCATTGTGCATCATCATCTTCTGTCTTAAATATCCTTTCTCACTCTGTTTTTGTACAGTGTAGTTGTGTTTCCTGTCACTGTGGGCTCCAGGGCACAGTAGTACATGGCAGAGTCTTTCACTTCTGTAGAAGAGATCGTCAGATTCATACTTTTGGCTGCTTTATCAGCTGCAGCGGTCAGACGGAGAGCGGGCTCTAATTTGGGGATGGTCTCAAAGAACATGATGATGTCCTCCGGTTTGAATCCGGGATACTGACGATACCACTGTAAATTCTTGACAGTGCCAGTATAGTTGCAGATCAGTGTAACATATTTTCCTTCCAAAACATGCTTCTCTGTGAAGACTGGTTTTATGACATCTTCACCAGCATTCTCTGTTTAAAACAAACTAGGTTTTAAGTAATCATTTTCATTTCTAATGGACTATTTCAGATAGTCAACAGAATAAAATGGAGAAAAAAAGTATTTCCTCAATAATTGTTATGAAACACTCACCTTTTGGAAGAGAAAATATAATAAATACCAGGAGCAACATCTGTACTAATGAGAGACAATGACTTTGAGTTCTCTCCTAGAGTATAAATGATATATGTCAGCTCTGTTAATAAACAACTGAGACTGAACTAGAATGGTTCCTGGAGCTCCACCTTCTGGCAGAATGCATGTAAGATCACTTTTGCTACAATATCTTAGCATTTTTTATGGGATGTACTGTATTTCAAACAAAAAATAAGAGCTTACCAAATAATTTTTGACCTAGTAAATTATACAGTAAGTTCTACAATAGGAGTGAAGTGATTAACTAAAGAAGTATGTAATAAGGTACAGTAATGAACATTGTCACTGTCCAGCAGGTCCGTGCACAGACATTTTGAGGGGCGGTGGCCCAAACCAAAAAAGGGGCACACTAAGGGGATGGGTGCTTGTTAAAGGGGTCATAGGATGCTTATTTTCCACAAGTTGATATGATTCTTTAGGGTCTTAATGAAAAGTCTGTAACCTAGTTTG
Source organism: Sinocyclocheilus grahami (assembly GCF_001515645.1). Lineage (NCBI taxonomy): Eukaryota > Metazoa > Chordata > Actinopteri > Cypriniformes > Cyprinidae > Sinocyclocheilus > Sinocyclocheilus grahami. The sequence goes on along the minus strand of NW_015506058.1, from coordinate 94,594 downwards.
GTTAAAATTTCTCAATGGTAGTGTAAAAAACAATTTTTTTTACCCTGTCAAAAACAGCTCTTTTCAGAGCATGCAAATTTGTAGCATTTTCCTTTAAATGTTAATGAGCTCTGCTGACCCCGCCCCACTCTTTCGAGCCGCTCTCAGAGAGACTGTTTACTTTAGCTGCATTCATCGTGAAAAACTTGCTAATTAGCACATTATTAGGAAAGACGATTTGCAAAGATTCGTTAAAAAAACCTTACACTCACTTCTTCGGTAGGTGAATCTGGATCACGAATGATTCGCGCGAACATAGACACATTTATGTAGATTGAGGGCGCATTCCCTTCAGAAACAAACATAATCCACTGCGTGCGTCTTCAGCGGCTCAGATGTCGGGAGTAAACGACGATTGCTATGTTCATTATTACATCCAACAACAGAACACCTCAATCGCTTAGGAGTCATTCTTGTCTACAACTGCTCCAGCGGTGAAACAATGGAGGACAGATGACAGCTCACTCAGGGCGGGTCTAAGGTAAGACGCCAGTCTTATCACACAGACAGGCATCTGAGATCGGCTCAATTTGAGAAAGGGGTGAAGATTTTAGTAGATTAATAAAAAACCACTGAGTGGATTTTTATCATTTTAGGGTGGTTGTGTACACACACTGCCAACACACATTTCAGTTCAAACAACTTGTAAAAGTGCATGTAGCATTATATGACCCCTTTAATACAAATTTTCTAGTTGTTGCAAATATACAATTATTTACATTACATTTAGTCATTTAGCAGACGCTTTTATCCAAAGCAACTTACAAATGAGGACAATGGAAGCAATCAAAATCAACAAAAGAGCAATGATACGCAAGTGCTATAACAAGTCTCAGTTAGCTTAACGTAGTACATGTAGCAAGGTTTTTTAATTATTATATAATAAATAAAAAGAAAACAGATATAATAGAAAAAGAATAGAGCAAGCTAGTGTTAGAGGTCTTTTTGCTTTTGTTATTTGTATAATAAAAAGAAAACCGAACACAAAATATTAGAGAAGCTAGTGTTAGTGTTTTTTTTTAAAAAGAAAACAAGCAGTTAGTAAATTAATAGAGGGCAAGTTTTTTTTTTTAAAGAATAGAATTAGAATAGAGATTGCCAGAGTTAGAGGGTCAAATAAAGATGGAAGAGATGTGTTTTTAGCCGATTATTGAAGATGGCTAAGGACTCGGATTGATTTTGACAGGTCATTCCACCAGGAGGGAACAGTTAATGTAAAACTTGGGTAAAGCGACGTTCACTTGCAGAACGCAAGCTTCTAGAGGGCACATAACACTGAAGTAATGAATATAGGTAAGGGGATGCAGAGCCAGTGGTGGTGGACTTTATTGTAGGTGTTTTGATAGTGGGCTCTCCCTCACTTTTTGAGCCTGCTTCTGCCTAATCTTCATTGGAAGTATAAGTATTAGACATTTAATTTATTATTATACAGCATAAATCTATATTATATACTAATAAACAACTCATTTAGAAAATTTATATTACGTTTTTTAACTATTTATTGGCCTACTATTAATATGGTTTTAATAAAATATTATAAATATGATGTGTTATAGATTACTAGTATCAACTAAGTGATTATAATGGGAAATATACTTAATTATAAGAATTAAAATGTGAAAAACTGCCAAATAGTCAATATGATGATTTACCTGCTGGCTTGCTGGAGCTTTGAATCTAAGTTTGAAATGTTGAACTACCTTTAGCAGCCCCCTTCGCTCTTTCTCTATTTGTCTCTGCCTTCTTTTTTGTGAAGGCATTGTATTTTTTTGTTTGTACCCGATCAGATCTAATATAAATAACACAACATTTATCAGCAAAGGGGCACCTCAGCTGATTAGGGCAAAGGGGCAGTGGCTCTAGCCACCAGGCCACCCCCCTGTGCCCGGCCATGCTGTCCAGAGAGATCTGATTGATTGCACAATTTATGTTTACTGTGCAAAATCGCATAGCAAAGTAATCATAGTCTCATCTGCAGGAATTTGTCCTGTTTATAGACATATAAGGAACTTTTGGTCACACTTTATTCTTACTATTAAATAACTGTATTAAGTATGACTTTTGCCTCAATTGACTCCTAATTACTGCTTTTTAATTGGTAGTAAGGTAAGTAAGTTTAGGTATTGGGTAGGATTAAAGATACAGTATTTGGTCATGCAGAATATGTTATATGTTAATATGCTAGCAATGTGCATGCTAATTAGCAACTAGTTAATGATGAGAATTGGTCCCTAAACTAATGTGTTACCGAGCTTTGTTTTGCTTTTATTGATTTTTGTATAATTAATACTGATTAAATTTCATGCTTGCTTGCTGTTTTTTATTTTTATTATTTGTAATTGTTTTGCCAAGTTTTACGTAAAGGAATGTTCTCCTGCATGTGAGTTAATACTATGGTATACTGGTTAACTTGGCGTATTGTAAATTTAAATGGTACAGTAATTCTTAGAGAAAGACAACCTTATAAGGAATTGAAAGTTGAAAAATAATGAGACTGCATGAGGGGAAGCTTAAAAATATGATTATGCAATATGCAAGAAAAAGTTTTTGTACAGTGTAGCTAGTTTGTTTTTCTGTCACTGTGGGCTGCAGAGCACATTAATACACTGCAGAATCTGATACAGCAGCAGAGGAGATCTCAAGATCCACACGTTTATCATTACAGAGTCTGATGGACATATGTGGATGAGGTTGGTCAGCTTTGTTGACATATTTAGTGGACTCAACAATCAGCAGCAGAAACTCTGGTTTTGATCCAGGCTTCTGTCGATAACATACTGTATAAAAACATGGTTGTAGGGTCCGTGAAGTCACCCGTAGGTCTCTGAAGAGCGGTTTTGAAGCTCAAAGTGGGCGGAGGCGGCCGTTGCCATCTTGGCAGCGCGTCACAGCGCGTTACTCCCGGATAATCGAAAATGGGCAAAGAGGCTGCTATCGGAGCTTGCTGCTGAAACCACGCCCACCTAGCTCGACACCGGTGACAGCAGCGGCAATCCACCTGTCACCCAAGTGGCCACGCCCTTAATTATGCAGAACTTTAAGGCTTAATATAATTTAAACGGGATGAGTTATAAAAAAATTCACCCCCCTCACAGTTGTCATGAAGGGCAAAATTAGCTATATAGACCAAAATAATTTTTTGTACCAGGCTGTAAACATTTTTTTCTGCTGTAAAGAAAACTTTAAAAGACTCCCTTTTGGAGCAAGCAAGCTCTATCGGCCAGTCGATGAATTGCAGTTTTAGTCACTTCTGTGTTGGCTTCATGAGAGAGGTTGGAAGGAAGGTTGCCGCTTGGTCGATACCAGTGGAGACTGTAAGCTGGTCCATCATATGAACAGGACAGAGTGGTGCTGCTTCCTTCAGTAAAAACTACAGATGGCTGGTTTGGTCGGATGACATTCCCATTAGATTCACCTGCAAAGATGATAAATAATCAAGGAATGTAATGGATTATGTTTAGAATGAATTTAAAAATGGGCATGTTTTTGATTTATATATAAATATGGTGTAAAATGTGTATGACTAGCAGTACTTACAGTAACTGAGGATAAAAATTAAAACAGAAGAGATGAGTAACATGTCTCTGTAGTTTGAGTTCAGAATTCTCAATGAAGGAAAGTCAGTGTTATCTTAATGATTTCTTCTGCTGAAGCTGACAAAACCTTGAGCTCCTCCCACACTAACCTACGTTTTCATCTTCCCCTACAAATACTGATTGTATGTGAATACATTTTAGCTTACTCTCTAATAAAAATGAAGATTAAAAAAAAAGAATGGCTGCTGTTTAATCATATATAATGATTTCACAAAAAAATTAAATGTTTCTTTTGGACAGTAAGTTATGTGGAAAATATACAGTGTTAAAGTACTGTAAACAAAAGCTTTAAAGATCTTTACACTGGTTGATGTGCAGTTACCAGCTCTCTTATTTATTTTTTCTTTGATTTTTCCTTATTGTACATGTCGGTAAGGTTTGGTAATTACAGTGTGTGTCCTGATTGTCTGTTTTTGTACAGTGCAGTTGTGTTTCCTGTCACTGTGGGCTGCAGATCACAGTAGTACAGAGCAGAATCATCCATTTGTGTAGAAGATATGCTCAGATTCATAAGTTTGATTCCTTTATCAGCCACAGCGTACAGACGAAGCTTGGGCTCTGACTGACTGCTGCTCTCAGAGTAAAACATTATATTTTCAGGTTTGGATCTGGGATGCTGACGGTACCACTGCAGACTGCGAACATTACCACTGTAGTTGCAGGAAAGTGTAACATCTCTTCCTGCCAAAACATGCTGCTTTGTGAAGAATGATGTTATCAATTCAGCATCAACATTATCTGTTTAAAAAATATAAATCAATCCATTAAAAAACATTAAAATTCATGGACTAATTGAATAAAGAGCATATATAAATAGTTGGTTTATTAACACAATCAAAATCAATAATCTGGAAATTATTCTTATGCATTACTCACCCTTACAAAGGGAAAATGTCATGAGGACAAGGAGCAACATTCTCAATGAGACAAAAAGTTCTGTAGAGTCCAGACTTGCAGTTTCCTCTTAACTGACTCAGTTTGCATGTGCTCTGTTTTGAAATCACTTGAATGTGAGCTCCACCTTCTGGTAAAAGCCATGCTTAACTGTAATACTCTCTGATCTGATTTAATAATCATTTAAAAAATGTGTGGTAACCACTGGTTAAGTATAATGTCATTCTTTTTTGGATGTAACTGAAACAACCAAAAGTTATTGTACATCAACATATCAGCTATCAACTGTACTTTAGTGACTTTCAAAGGACAATACTCTATGTGTGGTCTTAACTGTGAATCTAAAATCATTCTGTGGGTAATAAAAGCCCTGGAAATCTCTTGTATATAAAAACCCAATAACCTTTCTGTGGCAAGATCAAATATTTTAAATACATCTATTCTGTAGTTATTTATTTGAACATTCTAGTAATTTATCAGAGAGAAATGTGTCAAGCTTTATTTCAAGGAACAGATTGAAATTCTTTTATCTTGAGTGGTGATTGTTTGTCTTGGTATTTTGTAGTCCATTTTTGTATTGATTATGATTATAATCCTAAATTATGTTTTTTTTCTCTTTGAGGGACGTCCTTGCTAAATAGAGCATAATGAACTACAATTTGATAATGTACATTTAAATGCCATTAGATCATCAGCAAAATGGAATATCACAGAGATCATGGTAGAGAAATATGACTGTTCATCAGGCAGATAACAATAAGGTTTTTGTACAGTGTAGTTTGTTTTCCTGTCACTGTGGGCTCCAGAGCACAGTAGTACACTGCAGAGTCTGATACAGCAGCAGAGGAGATCTCCAGATCCACACTTTTATTATCATGGAGTCTGATGAACATATGTGGATGAGGTTGGTCAGCTTTGTTGACATATTTAGTGGACTCAACAATCAGCAGCAGAAACTCTGGTTTTGATACAGGCTTCTGTCGATACCAGTGGAGACTGTAAGCTGATCCATCATATGAACAGGACAGAGTGGTGCTGCTTCCTTCAGTTAAAACTTCAGATGGCTGGTTTGGTCTGATGACATTTCCATTAGATTCACCTGCAAAGATGATAAATAATCAAGGACTGTAATGATTACATTTAGAGTAGAAAATGCATGTTTTTTATTTATTTATTCTTTAGTTATGTTCTGGAAAATGTTGCAAAATATGTGTGAAAAGACATTGTATGACTAACAGTACTTACAGTAACTGAGGATTAAAATGAAAACGGATGAGATGAGTAACATGTTTCTCATAGTTTGAGTTCAGGATCTGTATGAAGGAAAGTCAGTGATGTCTTTTTGATTTCTTCCACTGAAGTTGACAAAATCTTAAGCTCCTCCTACACAAACCTACACGCTCATTTGACCCCACAAGTACAGACAGTATATAAATAAGCTGATATTATACACATATTGCAGTGGCACTGTACAGATATTAAATGTTTTAAACATTATGTTGCTTTTCATATCTGTATTAAGAAGTGGTCTGATAATATTAATGGTGAGGAGGACACTACCAATTGTACTGTACATGGGTTTGGAAACTATTCCAAAAGGTAACAATAGATTGTCCACTTTATAAAGAGTGTAGTTTTAAAATCTGCATTGTGCATCATCATCTTCTGTCTTAAATATCCTTTCTCACTCTGTTTTTGTACAGTGTAGTTGTGTTTCCTGTCACTGTGGGCACCAGGGCACAGTAGTACACGGCAGAGTCTTTCACTTCTGTAGAAGAGATCGTCAGATTCATACTTTTGGCTGCTTTATCAGCTGCAGCGGTCAGACGGAGAGCATGCTCTGATTTGGGGATGGTCTCAAAGAACATGATGATGTGCTCCGGTTTGGATCCGGGATACTGACGATACCACTGTAAATTGTTGACAGTGCCAGTGTAGTTGCAGATCAGTGTAACATCTTTTCCTTCCAAAACCTGCTTCTCTGTGAAGACTGGTTTTATGACATCTTCACCAGCAGTCTCTGTTTAAAACAAACTACGTTTTAATTAATAATTTCTAATGAACAATTTCAGATTGTCAACAGTATAAAAAGCTTGTTGAATCACTCACCTTTTAGGAGAGAAAATATAATGAATACGATGGGCAACATCTGCACTAATGAGAGACAATGACTTTGAGAGTCAAGACTTACAGTTCTCTCTCTGAGTATGACTCACTCAATGTATGTCTGCTCTGTTTTTAAAGGGGTCATATGATGCGATTTCAATTTTTCCTTTCTCTTTGGATAACCTTTGACTGGTAATGTAGGCTTGTTATTCTTATAGATTGAAACGTGCATTAACCAGGATAACGAGTATGAAACATGCTCCGAGTTGCTTCAGAAAACAAAAAAATAGAGCAACAACAAAAGCATGTTACTGGAAATGGGTTTATTATTGAAAATGCAAACTGCTTGTCTGCCAGCAGGAGGCGCTGTGAGAGCGGTGGAACTAGCGGTTTCTCCAGTAACGGCTGGAAACAAAGCAGCTCCGCTCATGAACGCTACTTTATCAGATAAAAATGCCATCTAAACTATTCAGAAGACAGTCGGTTCCCTTCAGAGATACATTCATATAAAACACCCGCGACACGTTTTGATTTTGAAACGTGCAGTGCTCATGTTTATTCAACGAAGTCAAACGCCACAAATAAATCAATGTATGGGAAACACTGGTAATGTATATCGAAATATCGGAAATGTGTTTAAAAATCATATCACGATATATATTGATATTGAATTATTGTCTAGCCCTAGCTGAAGCTGACAAAACCTTGAGCTCCTCCCACACAAACCTACTTTTTCATCTTCCCCTACAAATACTGATTGTATGTGATAGGCCTGGGCGATAAAACGGTATCGATATTTATCGGTAACGGTACACCTTCATCGATAATGAAAAATGTTCGATATAGCGCACGATATAGGCACGTACTATAAGTGATGCAGACGGCTCACACAAACATGAACACATGCTGAATTGAGTGCTGTGCCTGCCTGTGATGAGGAGATTGTGAGTAAAAACATTAATATTATTCGAATTTAAAATAAACATTTACATTTGAATGCAAAAATGGTACAATCGAATGTTAAAAGTGCGGTTTATTTCATTTCACTGCGTCTCATTTGATTTTAAATGCAATCTGTGTGATCGGCGATTTGGCTCTTTGTATTAGGCTAAGCAATGCATAAACACATGATGCTGTTTTGTTCATGATTGTTTATGCAGTTTACAAAATTATATTTGTTTTATATATGTTAGTTTAGCTGTTATGCACGTTTTTATAGACAGTTATTTGAATTGACAGTTTAATGCGCTGCATTATTTTGCTCATTGCACCCTCCTGTGGCCTCGGGAAACAAGTCAAAAGTTTCCTTAAGACTTATTTAATCTGCATATAAAACATAAGAAAGGAGATATTTGTTTAAATGTTATTTTGTGTTTGACTGTTAAAAAAGAATATATATGCCTATATATATTTGTTGTTTGTCTTAATAAAGTGGGCAAATTAAAAATACAGTGGTTAAATTGAAAAATGTTTTTCTATTGCTCGGTTTTAAAAAAGGTTATAAAAAATTTCAATAATTATCGATACCGAACGATATGAAACATATATCATTGATATATTTTTTAGCTATATCGCTGAGCCCTAGTATGTGAGTACATTTTAGCTTACTCTCTAATTAAAATTAAGATAAAAAAAAAAAAAGAATAGCTACTGTTTAATGTTATAATGATTTCACAATAAAATTAAATGTTTCTTTTGGACAATAAGCTATGTGGAAAATATACAGTGTAAAGTGCTATAACCACAAGTTTCGAAGTTCTTTACACTGATTGATGTGCAGTTATTAGCTCTCTTAATTATCCTTTCTTTGATTTTTCCTTATTGTACATGTTAGTAATGTTTGGTAATTACAGTGTGTGTCCTGATTGTCTGTTTTTGTACAGTGCAGTTGTGTTTCCTGTCACTGTGGGCTGCAGATCACAGTAGTACAGAGCAGAATCATCCATTTGTGTAGAAGATATGCTCAGATTCATAAGTTTGATTCCTTTATCGGCCACAGCGTACAGACGAAGCTTGGGCTCTGACTGACTGCTGCTCTCAGAGTAAAACATTATATTTTCAGGTTTGGATCTGGGATGCTGACGGTACCACTGCAGACTGCGAACATTACCACTGTAGTTGCAGGAAAGTGTAACGAATAGCTACTGTTTAATGTTATAATGATTTCACAATAAAATTAAATGTTTCTTTTGGACAATAAGCTATGTGGAAAATATACAGTGTAAAGTGCTATAACCACAAGTTTCGAAGTTCTTTACACTGATTGATGTGCAGTTATTAGCTCTCTTAATTATCCTTTCTTTCATTTTTCCTTTTTGTACATGTTAGTAATGTTTGGTAATTACAGTGTGTGTCCTGATTGTAGGGCTGTAGTACTCGAGTCCGGTCTCGAAAAAAATGGCTATCCTTGAACAGCTATGATCAGCTGTTTCTCCGTCTTGGCTTAGCTTTCAATTTTGTTACGGAAAGGATGAAGCTGATTGGTTGATTCTTGTCACATGACCCGCGGTGCACTTGCTGTGTTTTGAAAAGTTTAGATGTTTCTAATTTAATTTTCTACCTGTTAGATTGTGTTTTATTAACGTCTACACCTTCCTTCTACAGCATTTATTATTATTAGTTAACTTTAATTTCAGCATTCACTAATGCATTATTCAAATGACAAGTTGTGTTTGTTCACATTAATGCACTGTGAACTAACATGAACAAACAATGAATGAACAGCGGTATTTTTATTAAATAATGTTAACAATAAAAAAATCAGTTAAATTCATGAACTAATTAAGACTATATAAATAGTTGGTTTATAAACACAATCAAAATCAATCAGTAATCTGGAAATTATTCTTATGCATTACTCACCCTTACAAAAGGTAAATATCATGAGGACAAGGAGCAACATTATCAATGAGACAAAAAGTTCTGTAGAGTCAAGACTTGCAGTTTCCTCTTAACTGATTTAGTTTGCATGTGCTCTGTTTTGAAATCACTTGAATGTGAGCTCCACCTTCTGGTAAAAGCCATGCTTAACTGGGGTTCTCTGGTGTAAATCTGAGAGAAAAAAACTGAGAGACTATGTAGAAATGTGTGTGGTAACCACTGGTTAAGTATGTCTTCTGTACTATACATCACTGTAGTAACTTTCAAAGGAATTCAGTAGTAGGTGTGGTCTTAACTGAGAATCTAAAATAATTATGTGGGCGATAAACTCTCTGGAAACCTCTTGTATAATAATGTGTAATGTATGTTATTGTAACATTTCAACAAGTATAAGAACATGAACACAGTGTCAGACTTGCTGCATCCCCAGGACAAACCCGTTATTGTATTTACGAGGCTCTTTGTCAGCTAAATTCGCATTCTACAAATATCTGTTCATAACATTCGGAAGCTGGCAAAAACGTAATCAACTAATGCAGCAGCAGAGTTGATATTTCGTGAGAAATATTGTGAGAAATTTTTCGTGAGAAAAGTGCATCACATCGTATCAGTCAGGAAAGACAACTGGGGAAAACTGTGACTGGTGTGAAAGTACCTCCTAGTAAGAATAGGCCATAAGAAAGTTTTTGTACAGTGCAGTTGTGTTTCCTGTCACTGTGGGCTGCAGGGCACAGTAGTACAGAGCACCCACAGCTTCACTAGTAGAGAGACGCTGCCAGGTAGAATTAATTTACACACGCAATCGCTCTCACTAATGCATTCATATTAATGTAATCTTTACTGTGCTACTTTATCTGTATCTGATTTAGAATGAGGAGAAATCTGTGAGAAATATAACGACCCAAAGACAAAAGAACTGATTAAAAAAAAGCTGTTGTGGGCAGCGCTGTGTCATATGCCATGTGCACAATGTGTTTGTCACAGCTCCAGACTTATTTGTTCATTAATGACGTCATCAGCGACTAGTCGACTTCGACTCGACTTTCATCACATAAAAGTCGACTTCAAAAAATCAGAAGTCCGATACTGATATTTTTATTGCATTTGTCAATTTTTTTAATATTGGGTACAGAAACCAAAAGAGTATGTATAATGTTAGTTGGTTAACTTCATTTATCAAATAGATACAGTCAAACCAAAATTTATTCAGACACCTTCAACATTTCTCACATTATAACAGTTTATTATATAGTTTAGAAAATGGTAATAAAATATGACAAGAACTCAGAGTTAAACTGTGTCAGAACAAATTCAGCTTGATAATGTTAGATAACTTTGATAGAAAGGTATGTAGCCTAATGGATTACAATCAACCAAAAATTATTCAGACAGCTGTTAGTATTACAGTATTTACACAACTATCAATACTTAGTCGGGCAACCCTTAGCCTTAATGACAGCCTGTAGTCTCCTGGGCATGCTGTCATCCAGCTTCATGCAAATCTGAACTTCAAATTTTTTTTCCCAGACTCGGTCTGAATAATTTTTGGTCCCAAATTTTTATCAGTTTTACTGGTAGTCCACTGTATGAAGAATTTTTGCTATCCTCACTTACGTAAATAAACTATAGTGTCCTGCACCCACTAGTAAAAAATATCAAAAATTATATCTGGTCTCTGAATAATTTTTGGTTTGACTGTATACTTCGGTTATTTTTACACTTAATTATGCCCATTAAAATGTATTTTACAAGTTTTTGTTACTTTCACTGTTCATTTCCATCACGTGCGTGCTTTCACATGGAGCAGCATTTACTACACAGAGCCGTTGTTCACTGACAAGCTGCGCAAAACCACGTTAATATTTTGTGCATGTTTTGCGCAGCTTGTCAGTAACGGCTCTGTGTAGTTAATGCTGCTCTATGTGAAAACCCGCAGGTGATGGAGATTTACCGCTGATTAAAGAACCGGCTTTACTGACAAGATGCGCGTTAAATATTGCATGCGATTTATCGTGCAGCCCTACTCCCTACCATTAAGTAACTTGTGCATTGTTTTACTTACTTGTTTTTGACATATCCGTCCGAACTACAAACTTTCCAGTGATGTCTGTGAGAAAGGTATATTCACTCTACAAGCTCGCGCATCTGCGCTGCCGCGTGCTCAATCCACTCGGCGTGCTTTGCTTATCAGCTCGCGCGCACAGCTATACAGGCGTTAATACTGAATGTTTAACATTATATTCATTGCATGCATGAACTTCGTAGACATCCTTAATCTCTAATAACTCCATTCTGCTGTCTGTTGTTCTGTTGTCTGTGTTTCTTTGTCTGAATATGGCACTTATCACATGCTGTGTGGTATCGGCGTTTGGTATCGGGGCATTTTAACGAGTACGAGTACAGGAGCTCAGTATGCATCCTTATTGAGAGTAAATTGTACCTTGTAATTAATTAATCTATAAATATTACCTTCCTGAAATATAATTTTTTCAGCCATTGCCTAATGTCAGTCATTTCGTATATACATTACTACATTACTTCCAGTACACAGAGACAACAACAACACACAGATAATAAAAAATATGTAAATAAAACACACATATATAAATATAAATAAACCACAAAAAAAAAAAGAATAAATTGTGTGAACAGGTGTGCTAAATAGAACAGCTATAGAATAAAAAATAAGTTGTGGGGATGTACTAGGATGTAGGGTGATAAATAAGTATAAGGTTATTGCACATACTTTTATTGCACAATGGGAGAACATTTAACTGTTCATGAGGTTGATTGCCTAGGGAAAGAAACTGCACTTCATCCTGCTTCCACAATATGTTGCACATCAAATGTCCAAATGTTTAAATCATTGACCATTAAGCAAAGTATAACCAATTCCAGGGTCAAAGTCTGTGCAAAAATAATAATGTCCCATAGTAAAATGACAGTTATTTTGTAAGATAAACTCACTTATAAAAAGGGGCTGGGAAGTGAACTGACAAAGTCTCCTCTATCTCATGTATGTCATATCGCGCCACTTCCTGGCAAATACAGTCATTTGCATTTGATGCATTTGAGACAGGATAAGCAAGTGTTTGAGGCTTCAACATTCTTTAATTTTGACATGGGAGGTTTTTGTATGATGCAGTTAGATTTCCTGTCACTGTGGGCCTCAGGGCACAGTAGTAAATGGCAGAATCTGTCTCTACAACAGAAGAGATCTTCAGATCCACTTGTTTGTTGTTTTGATTAACTTCAGCCGTAAATCTGGGTGGTCTGTCGTCACTCATAGCTCCATGTTGGAAGATGTAAAGAAGGAACTCCGGTTTGGATCTGGGATGCTGTCTGTACCATTGTAAATTCTGTATATTACCCGTATAGTCTTTGTAACTGCAGGACAGAGTAACACTGTCACCAACATATCTATTTTCATTCAGTGACAAAGATTTGATTGTGTCTGCCTCTGTGCGCCCTGGTAATGGAGAGAAAAAGCCAGTAAGTAGACAGTTAGACAGTATTAGACAGTAACTGGTAAAAAGTAGTAGCAAATAAGTAAAAAGTAACTGGTCTAGATTGGAGAGAAAAATACAACTTTATCTTACCAATACACATCCACAAAAAACTGAGGAGAGTGAAAATAATCATGACAGCAGAAACCTAAAGAAGAATTCAGACTGGATGCCTTTGAATTCTGACATCCTCCCTCAGATTAAAATGCTTCTACATCTTGATATTAAGCTCCGCCCTATGGGAAAGTTATTTAGTTTAGCTTGATTTTTATGGTGTCTTTATATTCAAACCTGTTAACATGACATTCACCAACATGTCTATTTTCATTCAGTGACGAGGGTTTTATTGTGTTTGCATCTGTGCGCCCTGGTAATGGAGAGTAAAAGCCTAATTAGATCAAAGCAACAGTAACTGAATGGTAAAAAGTAAATGAGTAAAAAATAACTGGTTTAGACTGGAAAGAAAAATACAATTATATCTTACCAATACACATGCACCAAAAACTGAGAAGAAGAGTGAAAATAATCATGATAGCAGAAATCTGAAGAATCTGAAAGACTTGAGTATCATTCAGATTTTGAGGTAAAAAAAAAACCCTGTGTGAGTAAAATAAGAATAAATGGAGTTTAGCTAGTCACACCACAAGACATGCCAACTAGTTATTAGTTTACTGGCAGTCTACAATACTGACATCTAAACTAGTTCGATTGGTGGTCATGAGCAGTTAAATTATGATTGCTGAAATGCAGTATAAACAGAGAATCATGGAGGACTGTAAATATGCAAAATTTAAAATAATCATCAAAACTTGGCTTTTGTACTGTGTTGCAGGCTTTCCTGTCACTGGGCTCCAGAGCACAGTAGTACAGAGCAGAGTCTGATAGAGCAGCAGAGGAGATGATCAGATCCACACGATTGTTATTATGGTAACTGGTGGATATATGTGGAAGAGGTGGACTAGCGGGCACTACAAATTTGGTGGATTTATCAATCAGCAACAAAAACTCTAACTTCGATCTGGTCTTCTGTCGATACCAGTGGAGATGGTAAGCTGGTTCATCAAATGTACAGGACAGAGTAGCATTACTGCCTTCGTTTAAAGACACAGATGCTTTATCTGAACTGATAGGACTCTTATTAGCTTCACCTGCAATGTAGATGAACAATCCAATGATATCAATATCATGAAGCTTTACGTTTATATTTTAATAATATACAATTAATAAAAGGTGTCAAAAGTCTGTGGCTTACCATAACTCAAGAAAAATATAAAAACAGAGCAGATGATGATCATTGTTGTATGTGGTTTGAATCGAATGATCTATAAGTAGGTGTATCAAGCTTCTTTGAGCACTTCTGCTCTATTCCACATTAAGCTCCGCCTATCTATGGAAATATGTGTTGTATTGATCCTTGTGGACTCATTAAGAGATGCTGTTACTGATGGCTGATGCGGTCACAGAATTAATACATAGTGTGGAATACATGTGTTTGTTAGACATCAATGAATGACTAGCATGGCTAATATGCAAAAAGATTTTGTGCAGAGGAAAAGGGTTTCCTGTCACTGTGGGCACCAGGGCACAGTAATACTGTGCAGAGTCTGATACTTTAGCAGGGCTGATTTCCAGTTCCATGAGCTTTCTGTGTTTGTCAGCTTTAGCAGATAACCAGTGGGCTGATGGATCGGCTTTAACTGGATCTCCAGATTCAGTCATGGAGAGAAGGAGTTCTGGTTTGGATCTGTGATACTGACGATACCACAGTAGATTAAAAACAACACCAGTGTAGTTGCAGTAGAGAGTAACACTGTTACCATCTTGAGCTTGTTTTTCAGAATCATGAGACATTATTAGATCCCCAAGGGAGTCTGAAAAAAAGATATACTAAATTCAATATTGTGATCAGATAAATGTAAGTCTAACAGTTTTAAATCAAAAGAGGTGGTGATTAAATAAAATAAACAAGTCTCACCTGCAAGTACTGAAAATATTACAAGTGCACAGAGCAGCATGATGGAATGAAATGACTCAAATGTGCCTTTTCTTGACTGAAACACTGTGTTTTAAGTCTGGAGCTCCACCCTGTGGCAAGATTTGACCTTCCATGACTAGATTTAAACTCATTGTATGCATGAGGGATACAGAAAAGAGAAGAACGCCATCTTCTGGGTGAAAAGAAATACATTTAGACCTTCATTAATCACAGAGGACTTGGACAGTATTTGTATTTTTATTCTGTGATGATGACTTTTGCCAAGTTAGAAGGTTCTTACATGTATCCCTCTTAAAGTGGTTCTCAATGTTTATATTTGGGCATTAGTTTATAGACAAATGTAATAAAATTAAACATTGTAAAACATAAACTTTAAGTTACTGAAGCTTTCTTACCAAAGAGACAAACTAAAATATTATGATATAATATAAAGAGACAAGCTATAATATACTGGAACACCTCATAATGTGAACATATTTTGCATATTTATTCTATTTTAAGAAAATAATATCAAACATGAATTAAAGCTTTTTGTATAACTGAAACAATATGGTTGGATTATTCATTGAAGTGTTAAACAGTAGTATAAAATCAGCAACACACCAAAAAATGTAATGGTTTTTGTACAGTGTTCCTGGGCTTTCTATCACTGTGGGCCTCAGAGCGCAGTAGTACACAGCAGAGTCTGTCACTTCAGCAGAAGAGATTGTAAGATTCACTTGTTTCTTCTCTTTTGAGTCTTTTGCTAACAGACGAAGTGAAGGCTCAGATGCCTCTGAATTTTCATTTACAAGTATCAGGAAATCTGGTCTAGATCCCACATATTGCCGATACCATTGAAGATTGTATACCAGACCGCTGTAGTTACAGGACAGAGTCACATTTTCGCCTCTGAAAATATGCCTTTCAGAAGACAATGGCTGTATTGTGTCAGCAAAAGAATTTCCTGTATGGACAAAATGCAACTGTTAGTGAAACTATTAATTAAATTAACACTAAAGGTAAGCAACTTATATACAATAAAGCACATGAAAAATAATTTTTAGTAAACAAGAATAAAACCATAAATTAAATTATTTACCCATAAGTAATGACAGTGGTATCCAACAAAACAGAAACATGATGGTTTCTGATGAAGAGTGATTGTAAAACGATTAAAGCAGGATGACTAAATTAATCAGCCTTTCAAACATTCAACTTTGTGAATATGCTCCACCCTCTGGCTGAGGCTTTATCTTCGCTGATGGGTTGTCCTTTTCTCAAAATCAGAAGACCTAACATTGTTTCTTTACATTTGGAAAAATAAGAACAGTTGCATCATTGATCTATTGTGGTTGATTGGAAGCTGGTGTGTCACAATGTTTGTGGAATGCAAGATGTGTTTATGCATGAAGTTTTTGTACAGAGCTGGTGGGTTTCCTGTCACTGTGGGCACCAGGGCGCAGTAATACACAGCAGAGTCTTTGACTTCAGTAGAGGAGATCTCCAGTTCCACTTCTGTGATCTCTTTTTTAGCCTGCGCTTTGAGACGTAAAGTGGGTTCGGAAGAAACGGCAGTCTCTGCATTAAAAATAAGGTACTCTGGTCTGGATCCTGGATATTGGCGGTACCACTGAAAGCTTGGCCCAATGCCACTGTATTTGCAAGAGATAACAGCACTTTGTCCAACTGAAACATGCTGTTCTGGTAAGAGAGATTCTATTGTATATGCATCAGCACTCTCTGTAAAAGAAGAGAAGAGAAAATCTTTTAAAGTAATTATTGCTCAACATAACTGTTCAATCTGATGCAGAAGAGAGTTACTTTAACATGTTCAGTCGACTGGTACTGATGTTAATGCAACAGTGAGCATTAAACTTACTTACCCTTAAGCAGTGAAAATACAATGAAGACAACAGTAAACATGGTCACTGTTCAGTAGTCTGAAAGCTTGAAGTGTCAAACTCAACCTTGAGTCAGTCACATTTAGCTTGAGCTGCTGTTTAACATCAGGCTGCAGAGCTCCACCCTGTGGCAACAACAAATATCTTTGTGTTGGGGCTACAGTATGTTATATCTTATATTCATGTTATACTCATACATAAATGACATTTTCTGTACTGAAAGATGTAGCTTATCAGGAATCTTTGTTGACTTGGAGTAATATAGAAAGATCTTCAGAGACAGAATAAACACTGGATTAGTGTTTAATTCTGTACTGCATTGAAGGAGCTTCTCAGCTCAGAAGAGCATCCTCCTGTGGGCCAAACTTGAATGACTGCTTCAAACTTTTTAGCTTCATGATACAGTGAGGTCACAAAATCAAAAGTCAGAAAATCTAGGATTATTATGTAATTTAGACCTGGAAATTAATGAATGAATGAACAAATAAATAAATAAATAAACATGCATAGATGTAAAACTATGTTAAACAAAAATGAAAAATAGATGCATTTTTATGTTGTCTCCAGACTTTTGGATGCCACTGTATGTAATACTGACGTTAAGATAGGCCTACTTGTATGTCACGGTTTCTTTAACGTGAAGATAATAGTGTGCTTAGTTTACTTTATTGCAGCTGATTGATTGAAAGACATTAGACAAATGTTTACACTTGTACAATTTAATTTAGTATTTTATTTAATATAACATCAAGCTTTCATTGTTGAGACTTTCAAATACATGTAAATTCAGAATTATTATATGTATAAAAGGTTTTTGTACAGTGTTCTCAGGTTTCCTGTCACTGTGGGCTCCAGGGCGCAGTAGTACAGAGCAGAATCTGTTTCTTCAGCAGAGGAGATTGTAAGATTCACTTGTTTTATGTCTTTTGAAGCTTTTGCTGACAGACGAAGTGAAAGATCAGGTTCTGAATATTCTGTGATGAGAATGAGGTACTCTGGTTGAGATCCAGGATATTGGCGATACCACTGCAGATTGTTTACATCGCCACTGTAGTTGCAGGAAAGTATCACATTTTTACCTATGACAACATGCTTTTCAGAGTATAAAGGTTGTATTGTATTTGCAAAGGAATTTCCTGTAAAAAAATGATATTATTATTATTATTAAACAAAAGATTTTAGCATCATAAACACATAGCAACTGCTCTCACTTCAGCCACAAATTTTTTTTTACCATTATTTAATCTTTATAAAGTCTCTAAAAATCAGAACATCTTACCTATCGATAATAAAAATGATATCCAACAAAGGAGAAACATGATGGATGGTCTGCAGAGAAGGGGTAAGAGCAAAGTAAAGTGACTTTGAGCAGCCTCTTGCACTGTCAGTATGTTGTAAGAGAGCACCACCCTCACTTCCTAGTCTTCTTATTTTCTGATAATGAATGAGTTTGTCTCTACATGACAAATATTTAAAGGGATTGATTTCTAATTTATAAGATGTAAAGTTTATTAGAATACATTTATTATAATAGATGCAATATATATATTTTTTAATATATGGTTCAATTCAATGCTGCTTTTGAGCTGCTGCAGTACAGATTGTGACTCACCTCTATATATAAAACTTTTGTATGGTTGCACAGGGCTTGCTAAATTTCAAAATCCTTGGTAGCCCTTCAGGCAGGCATTCTTCAGATTTTGGTAGCCCAAAAATGAATTTAACTAGCCCGAATAAAATATATTGTATTTTTTCTTCAAATAACAAGTCAAGAGAGTAGGGGTGCAACGGATCACAAATCTCACGGTTCGGATTATATTACATTATCATATCACATTTTGAGTCACAGATCGGATAATTTTTCAGATGAGCAAAAAAAATATGGTTCTTTGTCATTGAAGTAACACTTATTATTTAAAGAACAATTTACTACTTCGATACCACAGCAAAAACTAGTAGCATATAGGGATGTAACGATTCACTCAACTCACGATGTGATATGATTCACGATACTGATTTCACAATACAATTTTCTCACAATTAATTTTTTAACAAAATGTGTGATTTGACATATTTTAAAAAAGGTGTCTTTTTGTTATTTCTGAGTCCAAAAGGCGGCACATTACTTTGTGAAATTGAAAATGTCAAACAATATACTAACTTGAAATTTTAAAACAAATCCCAAATCAAATAATTTGTATAAATAATACAAATAAAAGAAATTTCTCCATGCAAGTAAACTAAGGTTTTGCCTGTGTATTTTAATCACGATCCAAACAAAGATGCTGCATACATGCTATTTAGATTGTAACATTTTGAAATTTGAAACAAAAACAAAATGGTCTGACTTTAGCTTTGTGATACTACATAAAAAATCTGAAACGAAACAAAAACTGCAGATGGGCTGAATGTGATGCAAATGTCACTCTCTAACAACAGGTGGCACTTAAACAGCAGGTATTTATAGGCTGATACCCCTTTAAGACCGTATGCACGGATCCAATATAATGATGCAAGTGCAATTTATTTCTCCACTATTTACGTTCAGTACATGAAAATACTTGCCGAGATAGTTATTTTGAGATAATTTTGCGTGTATGTGTCCGTTCAAGCGAAAGAGGAATCAATTCTGTGTTCGTGCTCTGCCTGAAAAGCCGCTCTGTATGCGCGCGAGAACCGAATTGAATTCTTCATGTGCATGAATGGTTTAAAATGCTTGAATGTTTAAATTGGTAAGACTTAGAAACACGTGTAAATGATAAACTATGATTTAGATGTTTTATCTATGTTTCACCCCTACAAGCGAGTGAACAACACGAATCAAGGAAGAGATTTTATATCACTATTCAAGATAGCCCGTCATAGCTATCTATCGATAGCAGGGCAGTGATACATTTTGGTAGCCCGACTGGAAAACACAATAGCCCCGGGACGTCGGGCTAGTGATTTTGTGAGCCCTGTTGCAGGAGAGGTGTTGTTCAGATATATGTTAAGTGAGCATCATATATCAGGTTTTTGTACAGTGTTGAAGGGTTTCCTGTTACTGTGGGCACCAGGGCACAGTAGTATATTGCAGAATCTGCCATCTCAGTTTTGGAAATCTCCAGGTCCACTTGTTTTATGCCCTTTTGGGCTTCAGCAACATGACGGTCCATCTTCTCTGGACCCAAATTTTCAAAAGCTTCCAAGATAAATTTTGGGGCAGTGTTGGGATATTGTTTGTACCACTGCCAACTTCTTATATTATCTCTTACGTAGTTGCAGGAAAGAGCCACCTTTCCTCCTTCTAAAACATACTTTTCTGTATACCGAGTTATTATTTCATATGCAAAAATATTTCCTGGGGAAAATGTTAAGAACAAAAGAATAACAGTCAGCAATGCATTTAGTAGTTGTATCTTTTAATTTAAGCATAGTCTACAGATTTAATGCATATGTAGCAAATGTGAATTAATTTATATTTAAATTAAAAAAAGTACCTGAAAGAAGTGCTAAAACTGTGAGGCAAAAAATCAACATCATGAAAGGTGAAGATCATATACAAGACGAGCAACACAAGAGCTGAGTTCTCTTACTGTGGAAACGTTTTGAACTCTTGCCCACCATCATAAAGCTCCACCCTGAGGATTGAGAAAATATGTCAAGATTAGTGGCAACATAATAAAAACATTATTTATACATTGTTTATGGAATGTTTTCTAAAGCATCTTAGTTGGACGTTCATCTAAGATGGTTAAGAGAACATTGAAAAGTAACATGCCCATAATGTTTACAAAATAATACAATTAAAAGTTTCCATTCACATAATCAGAGAAAAAGGTTTTAAATGTTTAAAAACTATGTTTTGAAAGAACATTGAGAGATAATGTTTTCATAACTTAATGGGAATGTTAGCAGTAAGACAGTTTTGTTATCTGGGATTTTTACACTCACAGTTAATTAAGCTCTTCTTATAGAGTTTTTGTCAAGTGTTTTATATATCCATATATATGTATGCATGAGTATTTTTTTCTGTGTTTGAGATAGTAACAGAGACATATTACTGTTAATAAGCACTTGATATGAAATATATTTAACAGATTATTCAGTTTTCTATTGTTTTGTAGATAGGAAATAGGTTTCATCCTCAAAAGTGAAAAAAGAAACATTGTAACAATGACATGTAAAGCTTTAAATCTAAATTAATAATATTATGTTTTATTATGGGATAAATTGCACAGGTTAATCTCTCAAAACAGCATCTGTAATCCCAGATCTTCTTGTCTAAAGTCTTGATTAACCTTGCCAGACAATTCATCTGGCAAATAAGAGAAAATAGTCAGAATTAACTATTTTACTTCATTTGCCTCTCAAAATTAAACATTTGAGTGCCCCACTCTGGCTGCCTGAGCATGTTTATTTGCATATGATTTAAGCTAGCATGTTTTCTTATGCCTGGTTCAGACTACACAATATTTTTGTCACGATAGTCACTGTGTCAGATTACACGATTTTGACTCCTGAAATCTTGTCATGTCGTGGACAAGAAACATGTCAGACTACACGTTGCTTCCCGACCATTCATCGTGTGCCGTCTTTAACGACGCGCATGATGTCATCGAGAAGGCGGAACTAGCGACTGACTTCCGAAAACAAGAGTGTAGACATTGCTGAAGCACTTCCGCTATAGTTTGCCAGCATTTTTCTTTCTTTGTTCTGTCGTGGTAGTCCCTCGATGACACATCATACAGGCAGGAGTACTGTTGCCACAGCTCCACGAACCTTTCCTCCATCTCATAATTCCACCTAGCAGCACCATCATCTCTCTTTCGTTTCACCATGTTTGAAACCTGTGTATGAAAGAGCTTCTGTGCTGCTATTGGTCAACGTCACCAATGTGACAGAACTCGTCATGGACGACGGGAAAAAAATTCTTTCTGTCGTGAAGCATCGCAGACGCGGAATCAGTTGTCATCCACTATGACACACTACACGTGCTGAAATTATGGAATCTTGCGTCCCGACGCCCATTGTCGTTTACGAATCCCCACGACACCCTACATTTAAAAATATGTAGCAAAAGTAGCAGATGGGCTTTTTGAAAGTGCAAATTCGTTCTCTGCCAGCAGGTTTAGCACATATAGTGGTTTCCCCGGTAACCGCAGTACACAAAGCTGACGCAAATCGGGGCAAAATCGGGCTAAAATCATGTAGTCTGAACCGGGCATTAGAGGTTCAGCAGCAGATGAACAACTGCACCACAAATCAATATGCATGTTTATTGATTTTTATACAGTAGACAGTGATATCACACTGTTTTAACAGCTATGACTGTGCAACAGGAGTTTGCATCTACAGCAGGGATGGGCAACTTTGATAGTGACGAGGGCCAGCATTTTTTCTCATTTATACCAAGGGGCCAGATTACTAATCCACGACCACACACCTTTTAAACCGTTTTACTCAATTTCCTTTTTATTGAAGGAAATTAAAGTATAACTAATGTCATTTGTTTTTAAAGATTTTATTAAGTATAAAACTTGTGCAGTTATGCTAATTCAGAAGGAAAACTTTGTTGTCAGTGGACAGAAATATTACCCCGACAAGCCAATGTAAACATTTCAATTGCATTGTCTGTAAATTTGCAGCAAACAAATATACAGAGGTCCTTTTTTTAGTAGTAGCCTACAGAACATTCTCAAAACAACCTAAAAGGACAGTTAAAAAGGGCTTAATTAAAAAAAAAAAAAGTTATTCCAAATGGTACCATAAAATAACCTGGTATCTGCAGGATTTTTTAAATCAAATTTAAGACCTTTAAAGACCTTTTTAAGATCAGCCTTTGAACAATTTTTAAGAAAAGGGATGAGTCAAAAGTATCAATTATTATATTAATTTAAACAATTATTATCAATTAATTATTATATTAAATAACATATAAATAAATCTTAGTGTCTTAATTGTTTAGATTTTTATAATGCATTAGCTTTTTGTCGATCCACTGGTTCACATTTAAAAATATGTAGCAAAAGTAGCAGATGGGCTTTTTGAAAGAGCAAATTCGTTCTCTGCCAGCAGGTTTAGCACATATAGTGGTTTCCCCGGTAACCGCAGTACACAAAGCAGCACTCAAGTTTATTCAGTGAAATCGTAGCCTTTTGAAGTTTAATCATCATATTAATCCATATAGCAATTCTTGTCTTTCAGTCCCCAAAGACCTCTTATAGTTTAGAATTTTCGTATCATTTAAAGGGGTCATATGATGCGATTTCAAGTTTTCCTTTGTCTTTGGAGTGTTACAAGCTGATTGTGCATAGATAAGATCCCTGAAGTTGTAAAGACTAAAGTCTCAAAACCAAAGAGATATTCTTTATCAAAGTTAAGACTCTGCCGCGCCCCCCTAAAACGGCTTGTTCTAACACACCCCCACATATCTACCTCACTATGTGGAAATATTAGCATAATTCTGCTCAAATGTTCACGCAAAGAAAGAAGGTGTGGTTTCAGTAACTGCAG
>NW_015506058.1:63222-71178 GCF_001515645.1 Sinocyclocheilus grahami | reverse complement strand
TGCACGTGTGTGAGAGAGAGAGCGAGAGAGAGCGCGAGAGAGAGAGAAAGAGAGAGCGCAAGAGAGAGAGAGAGAGAGCGCAAGAGAGAGAGAGAGAGAGAGAGCGCAAGAGAGAGAGAAAGAGAGAGCGAGAGAGAGCGCAAGAGAGAGAGAGAGAGAGCGTGAGAGAGAGAGAGAGCGAGAGCGTGAGAGAGAGTGCGAGAGAGAGAGAGAGAGCGAAAGGGTCACATCACAAACACATACCAGCTTCATCACTGTGTCTGGCGTGTGCGCGCATGCACGTGTGTGTGTGAGAGAGAGCGCGAGAAAGAGAGAGAGAGAGAGCCAAGAGAGAGAGCGAGAGAGAGCACAAGAGAGCGCGCGAGAGAGAGAGCGCAAGAGAGAGAGAGAGAGAGTGCGAGAAAGAGTGAGAGAGAGAGAGGGGGTGACATCACAAACACATACCAGCTTCATCACTGTGTCTGTCACGCGACTCTGTTCCCCTTTCTGGCTTGAACTGATGGTAAAACTAATGACATTATTTACTGTCTTTACATTTAATTTGAAAGCTGAAGCTCGCGATTATGGTAAAAGGGGCGTTACATTTCCGACGAGTGCTTGCGGTGTTCGGCCAATCACAATGCACTGGGTCAGCTGGCCAATCAGAGCAGACTGCGCTTGTCGGAAGGAGGGACTTTGTAGAAAACGAAGCGTTTGAGAGAGGCGGGGCATAGAGGACCTACAATAATGTACAGTATTTGAAAAATAATGTGTTTTTTGAACATTAAAGCATGTCAACATATTCTGTTACACCAAATGCACAAAATAATGATCTTTAAAAAAGCATCATATGACCCCTTTAAGAGTTTGCATTGCCTTAAATGTAAACAATTTAACTGAAGACGTTTTAAGGACCCGCGGAAACCCTAATAAGACCATAGTCCAGGACAAACATTTCTGTCATGCATTTGGCAAAAAGCTTTTGTTGACTATGAATTTTACCTTTGAAATTTGAGGCAAGTGCAACTCTGGCGTCCCCGTTGTTTGTGAGCAGTGGTGTGATGGCGATTGAAATAAAATACAGATTTCCAAACAATCCAAACATATGGGTATCCCCTTGAACTTGGTAAAAAGATAATCTGTTTGACTTGAAAATACTGTTTTCATGGTCAGTTTTTCATTTATTATTTGCTAATGTTAATGAATGTTTACATTAGAGTGCACGTCCTGCTACGCTGAAATTAATAGGGGAGCGGCTGGAAACTAGCGAACTCTTCTGGTTGGAGATAGTATTAACATCATAAACTGAACGCAATCTTTACGTGACTTGCTTTTCAAATGTTTTAAAATTGATCATCCGAGTCTAATATGATCCAGCGGGCCGTACTAAAAGACCCATCCCTGATCTACAGCATCAAATAATAATAATAACATCAGTAGTTTGAACAGTGAGGGCATGTTTTAAGATACAGCAGCCTACAGCTGACAATATCATACGTCAGCAAGATTTGTGCATTTTTTTTGTAGTATTTAGATGCACACCAAAATGTCCTTTTCTATTAAGTGATAAAAATAAAGAAACCATCCTCCAGACCAGAGATACTGCATATACCATACTTCAGACAAACCTTTGACATTGTAACAGAGCCTGAGTTATATTTTCACCCCTACAAGTATACATTATTCTGAGATGTCTGTGTTGTTTCCCATCCCTGATCTACAGCATCAAATAATAATAATAACATCAGTAGTTTGAACAGTGAGGGCATGTTTTAAGATACAGCAGCCTACAGCTGACAATATCATACGTCAGCAAGATTTGTGCATTTTTTTGTAGTATTTAGATGCACACCAAAATGTCCTTTTCTATTAAGTGATAAAA
The DNA here is from genome assembly GCF_001515645.1 of Sinocyclocheilus grahami. Classification (NCBI taxonomy): domain Eukaryota; kingdom Metazoa; phylum Chordata; class Actinopteri; order Cypriniformes; family Cyprinidae; genus Sinocyclocheilus; species Sinocyclocheilus grahami. The sequence goes on along the minus strand of NW_015506058.1, from coordinate 69,317 downwards.
ATAAAGAAACCATCCTCCAGACCAGAGATACTGCATATACCATACTTCAGACAAACCTTTGACATTGTAACAGAGCCTGAGTTATATTTTCACCCCTACAAGTATACATTATTCTGAGATGTCTGTGTTGTTTCCTTATAGAAGATGTATTCATGCATTCTAGGAAACAGAAGTTAATTGTATTAGAAAGACAAATACCTTTCTGAACAGAAGTATGGATTAATGTAAAATTTTAAACTGATAAATTAATACTTGCTCATTTGTTAATCTTGCTCTTAGTTTTTGCTTAGATTTGTTTTAAATCACTTTTTTTATCAAGTGTTAATGACCATGAATATGAATTAATCTCCATTAATATCCATCACTCTGTGCAGTAGAAAGAAAACTATTTCACATGTAGCACCAGGATCAGAGACACTATAGTCAAATGTGAAAATCATATCTCAGGTTTTTGTACAGTGTTGAAGGGTTTCCTGTTACTGTGGGCACCAGGGCACAGTAGTATACTGCAGCATCTGCCATCTCAGTTTTGGAGATCTCCAGATCTATTTGTTTTTCATTCTTTCGAACTTCAGCAATATAGCGGTCCTTCTGCTGTGGTCCCAAACCTTCAAAAGCTTGTAAGATAAATTCAGGTGCAGTATTGGAAGACTGTCTGTACCACTGAAGACTGTTAATATTGCTTCCACTGTAGTTGCAAGAAATAGTAACTTTTCCTCCTTCTAAAACATGCTGTTTAGTAGAGCGAGATGTTATTGCATTTGAAAGAACATTATCTGGAAAGACAAAAAGAGACGATAACATTAATTCAGTGTCAGTTAAAATGTATTTATATATGCTCAACAAACAACATATAGCTTTGATATAAATATAATCAATCACCTGTAAGAAGTGCCGTGACGGTAAAGTAAAAGAACAACATTGTCATACTGAGATACAGAAAGAGCAATAGCAGTCTTAACTTAAGTGCCTTTTGTAGTCCCACCCTAAGAATGACTCCCAGCTCTGTGCAGGAGACTTCCTTCTTCTCGAGTCTTTTTTTTTAATTGCTAGAAAAGAAACAGCACCACATTGAAATACAAGATTTATCTGATTGAAGTGGTATAATAAATGAAGCAAACTTTCTACCTTTCTAACTTTGCTGAATACACAGAGAGATCAACAAAAGTAGCAGTTTGGGAGTTGGATGGATAGACATTATGTGAAATTGAATGTACCTGTCTTATTTGATTAGAAATACAAACATTTTCAGGGGAGTAACCATGTTCTCTTCCAGTGAATACTGTCAGAAACTAACAAAAATGTTCCAGAAAAATGTACTAGGGGATGTGTAAACTGAGTAATGGTAACAATTATATGTTTACTGTTACATTTTTAATTTTAAAAAATGTCTCCCCCCACCTCCCTCCCCCTTTTCTCCTTATATGTGTCACACTAAATGTAAACAAACAGTACTCGTGAACACCGATTTCTATTGGGGGAGGACAAAATTTTAACTATCAACTACTAAAATTTCAAGCACATAATTCATATGGACTATCTTGATGAAACTTTTGGATTGGATTGGATTGACAGTTATGATCACCATTCTCTCTCTTATCTCAAATGTTTTTTACGGATGAACATCATATGGGTTTTGTGCAACATTAGGGTGAGTAAATTATAGAATTTAATTTTAAGTGAATAATTTCTTTTGTATTAGTAACACAAAGCGGTATCACTTTATTTAGTCGTTTATGTTGGCATAAATCTCATCTGCAAGCACCGAAAATATCTGTACACAGACCAGCATGGCTGAAAGAAATGACTCATCTTTCCTGAGCACTATGATTTCAGCCTAGAGCTCCACCCTGTGGCAAATGAAACATTTTTGAGCTTAGTTTTTTTTTTACGTGAATGACGAGTTAATTTGTTACATACACAATACATAGTGCTGCTGCTGCATATACCGACAGGACAAAATTGTTTATTTTCAAGAAAACCGTGATGAATAGATCAACTGTGGATGAATAGCTTTCTGTAGTAATTAACCATCATGCTATATGCACTGAGGCTGACTTCTGTACTGTAGACTAAAAAAATATACTGTACTATATATTATTCAAAAAGTTGTGTAGTGATTTTTGAGATCATTATATGCGTGAGGAGCATTATAATTCTTAGTGCAAACCACCCTTGTCTGGGCTAAGTGAGTGACTTGTGAGACAACAAACACATTACCATTTTTTTTATTACTGGGGTTTGGAAAGATATTTTTATTCTGTGATGACCTATACCTGTGATAAACAATTTCTGCTGAGGTTTACAAACCAAGGTTAACATAAGTGTGGTTATGTCAGGTTTTTGTACAGTGTTCTTGTGTTTCCTGTCACTGTGGGCTTCAGGGCGCAGTAGTACAGAGCAGAGTCTGATATAGATGCAGAGGAGATTGTAAGATTCACTTGTTTTAGGTCTTTTGAAGCTTTTGCTGACAGACGAAGTGAAAGATCAGGTTCTGAATATTCTGTGACGAGAATGAGATACTCTGGTTGAGATCCAGGATATTGGCGATACCACAGCAGATTATCTACATTGCCGCTGTAGTTACAAGAAAGAATCACTTTTTCACCTCTGAAAACATGCTTTTCAGAGGATAATGGTTGTATTGTGTTTGCAAAAGAAATGCCTGTAAAAGAAACAGAGAAATGCATCTTTATTAATAAAAAAAGAAAATAGATTTAGCATAATAAACTCATACTTTGGTTCTCTAAAATTAAGTTTGTCCACACACCACATTCTCTGGCATTTATTCTTTATCGTAATAGGGATGATACCCTGAAAGATAGAATGTCGCTTACCGACGAGTAATGAAAATGTCCAACAAAAGAGAAACATGATGGATGATCTTCTGAAAAGGACTGATGACAAAGTCAGTAAAAGTAGACTTTGAATCACCATCTTAGCAAAAGAGCTCCACCCTCTGAGTCTTCTGATAAATAATGTCTGTGACAAGGCTTCAAAGACATAAACACATATTAGTAAAATATCATTCTGATATCATTCAAATTTTTTTTTAAAGTTTGCTAAAGATGTAAATAATGTATTTTTCTCCCTCTCAGGTTTTTGTACAGTGTTGAAGGGTTTCTTGTTACTGTGGGCACCAGGGCACAGTAGTATACTGCAGCATCTGACACTTCAGTTTTGGAGATCTCAAAGTTCAGTAGTTTTTTGTCCTTTTGTGCTTCAGCAACATAACGGTCCTTCTGCTCTGGACCCAGAGTTTCCAAAGCTTGCAAGAGAAATTCAGGGGCAGAGTAGGGATACTGTTTGTACCACTGCCAACTTCTTATATCATTTCCACTGTAGTTGCATGAAATAGTCACTTTTCCTCCTTCGAAAGCATGATTTTCAGTAGAGATGTGTGTTATTGCATTTGCAAAAACACTCTCTGGGAAAAAAAATCACAAAGGAACAATAGTGATATTTGTGCACCTTCAGTAATTGTATCTTCATTAATATACTTTTATAGACTTATATAGATATATTAACAATTATAAATATCAAATGGAAATACCTGTAAGAAGTGCCAAAATGGTGAGGTAAAACAAAACCATTATGACTGTTGGAGATCATATGCAAAATAAGATTTGGGGAAACAGGGCCTCGCACTGCTGTACCCAATCTTCTCAAGCTCCACCCGAAGAATTGTGGGACTCTATGTTGACTCTTAAAAATTAATAGTAGATTCAGATATTTCCCACAACAGACATATATTGCCAGTGCAAATGTTTTTTAAATATTTGATTAGAAATTGTTCTCATATTTACTGGACAACTTAATAAAATGAACAAGTAAAGGCATCTGCATAATATGCATCTTAAATGTGTCATAAGGGCATCTGTGTAATAAGAAGTACGCTGTTACATGTTCATCATTTATCAACAATTTAAATTTTTATGGTATTGGGACGATCTATTGCCATGTAAGATGTTGAAATCAAGAGAATCTCCAAACGAGAAGTGAGAAATGTTTTAACTCTGCCTTAAATCTGAAGTATATTATGTTTTTGTATAGGAACTCTTTCCTATCTAGTTTCCTGTGATTGTGGGCTTCAGTGCACATAGTACACAGCTGAATCTCTCCATTTAAAATTTGAGATCTTTAGATGCACTCGTTGGAGGTCTTGATCAAATTTGACAGATCCTCGTGTTAGGGGTAAGGATGTACCTCCCTGGGGATAGCTGTAGATGAGGAACTTTGGTTTTGATCCGGCATATTGTCTGTACCACTGCGCATTCAGCACTCATCCTGTGAATCCTTTGTAACTACAGGATATGGTTACATTTTCACCTACAACAGTGCTCATAAATGGTGATAGTGGGATGATTGCATTTGTTCTCACGTATTTGTTTGATGTGCATGAGTTCTCACCCAAATGAATCCATAAACTAATAAGTATGAAGATAAACATAATGGTTGATGTACTGAATGTCTGTCTCATATAATATGTGCACCTTCACTTTTGTGAGATCTATTCTGAGACACAGACGCCACCCTCTGAGTAAATGTCTCTAGTACAGCATTTTCATCTCCCTATCTATAGTATAGTTTAGACCAGGGTCTTTCAGTGTAGAACAGGAGGTCATTATTAACATTTTTCTTTTGTAGCTTTTAAAACATGCCTTTCAGTTGCTAAAGCATAATCTTCAAGGAAAACATCAACAACAGACGAATAGTAATTTAAGGGCGCCTTCAGTAATTGTATATCTATAAATATAGTAGATATGTTACCATATGTGAATATCAAATTTACATACCTTTATGAATTACCAAAACAATGAAGCAAAACTAAATAAACTTTTTTCCTACATATTATTTGAGATGATACATTTCATTTTCCTAGTTCACTGCAAAAAACTCATGAAATAAAGGCATCCACAAAATATGCTTTAATTAAGGGCTTCTGGCTGGGAAAACTAGGTTGCTGTTGGAAGAGGTGTTAGTGAGGCCTGCAGGGGGTGCTCACCCTGTGGTCTGTGTGGGTCCTAATGCCCCAGTATAGTGACGGGGACACTATACTGTCAAAAAGTACCGTGTTTCGGATGAGACGTTAAACCGAGGTCCTGACTCTGTGGTTGTTAAAAATCCCATGGCAGTTCTCGTAAAGAGTAGGGGTGTAACCCTGGTGTCCTGGCCAAATTGCCGCAGCATCTGAGATCTTTAGATCCACTTGTTGGATGTTTTGATCAGCTTTGCCTGAAAGGTGTGAGATAACAGATGCTTTTGCCACTGCCAAAGCTCCATGTTGATAGATTGTGATAAAGAACTCAGGTTTTGATCCAGCATACTGTTTGTATGACTGTGCATTCAGCACTCTTCCAGTGAATCCTTTGTAACTACAGGATATGGTTACATTTTCACCTACAACAGTGCTCATAAATGGTGATAGTGGGAAGATTGCATTTGCCACTGAGCAACCTAATGACTAAATAGCTTGGTTAGGGAAGAGTAATGAAATCAAATGTGGGGCTGCAACAACTAATTGATAAAATCAATTTTTATCGATTATGAAAATCATCGACAACAATTCTCATTATCGATTAGTCACGTCTGCCCACAGTGCACGTCCAACTTCAGCCGGTCGCATCAAATTACAGCACTGAATAACGCATTTCTATGGACAAAATGCATCTAAAAATAGTGGAGGAAACAGAATGAGCTCCTGAAGAAAAAGTACGTGATCCAAGCTGCCCAAAACATGAGAAATCTTTGTTTTAAGTTTCAAGCTGATGCATTAGCTTAATTACTTGCCCTATCTCAGGTGCTTTGATAGATACGTGTGTGCGTCCTCAGCGCAAAAAACGCTCAGTTAACGGTCATATCCTTATCTGTAAATGTCACAAATTTATGCATGCCTTTCCATTTTTGCATAATGTTTTGCAAACATTCATTGTGCAGAAACATCTGTTGTTGAACATTAAATTTAGGTTTAAAAGTCAACATGCAGTGACAGGGGGTCTAATAAATTGTTAAACACTGTATGTTTTCATAGCATTCAGTTGGCACATTTGTTTGGAGGACATTAAGCAGAATGTGGAATAGTGTGTTTTTGTCAA
>NW_015506058.1:49430-62087 GCF_001515645.1 Sinocyclocheilus grahami | reverse complement strand
CCCCCCCCCCCCCCCCCCACATGATTGTAAAGCGCTTTGAGTGTACAGCAATACACAGTAAAGCGCTATATAAATGCATCATTCATTCATTCAATGAGCATCTGAGATCTTTAGATCCACTTGTTGGATGTTTTGATCAGCTTTGCCTGAAAGGTGTGAGATAACAGATGCTTTTGCCACTGCCAAAGCTCCATGTTGATAGATTGTGATAAAGAACTCAGGTTTTGATCCAGCATACTGTTTGTATGACTGTGCATTCAGCACTCTTCCAGTGAATCCTTTGTAACTACAGGATATGGTTACATTTTCACCTACAACAGTGCTCATAAATGGTGATAGTGGGAAGATTGCATTTGCCACTGAGCAACCTAATGACTAAATAGCTTGGTTAGGGAAGAGTAATGAAATCAAATGTGGGGCTGCAACAACTAATTGATAAAATCAATTTTTATCGATTATGAAAATCATCGACAACAATTCTCATTATCGATTAGTCACGTCTGCCCACAGTGCACGTCCAACTTCAGCCGGTCGCATCAAATTACAGCACTGAATAACGCATTTCTATGGACAAAATGCATCTAAAAATAGTGGAGGAAACAGAATGAGCTCCTGAAGAAAAAGTACGTGATCCAAGCTGCCCAAAACATGAGAAATCTTTGTTTTAAGTTTCAAGCTGATGCATTAGCTTAATTACTTGCCCTATCTCAGGTGCTTTGATAGATACGTGTGTGCGTCCTCAGCGCAAAAAACGCTCAGTTAACGGTCATATCCTTATCTGTAAATGTCACAAATTTATGCATGCCTTTCCATTTTTGCATAATGTTTTGCAAACATTCATTGTGCAGAAACATCTGTTGTTGAACATTAAATTTAGGTTTAAAAGTCAACATGCAGTGACAGGGGGTCTAATAAATTGTTAAACACTGTATGTTTTCATAGCATTCAGTTGGCACATTTGTTTGGAGGACATTAAGCAGAATGTGGAATAGTGTGTTTTTGTCAATAAAATAAAAATAAAGAATTAAAAAAAAAAAAAAAATCTGATTAATCGAAAAAATAATCGACCAACCAATCGATTATCCAAATAATCGTTAGTTGCAGCCATAATAAAATAACATTTTAATAAGATTCCAGTTCAATTCAAAATGGTTTATATTAATTTAAATGAATGAAAATATGTTTCCATTAGTTAATCTCACCCAGATGAATCCATAAACTAATAAGTGTAAAGATAAACATAATGGTTGATATATTGGATGCCAAAATCAAGATGACTGTATCTCTGAGACCAGGGTCTGTCTCTTTAGTAGATATTTATCAACATGTTTTTCTTTCATGGCTTTTGCCACTAGATTTACAAGTAAAAGTCTAATCTCAAGAAATACATGATAGAGAAAACTATATGTTTGCTGCAGCAAACCTCAGGGCACGTAGACATGCTCATTTGTTTTTACCTGATACCACTTCAACACAATTTAAAACTGCTTGGCCTTCTGCTAAGCTTTCTGGTTATGTCCATTTTGTGGCTGCAGCATTGTGCAAATATATTTTTAGAGCATCATACAATAAAGACACTGTCATATAAAGGTTTCATTTGTTGTTTAGTGTAGTTCATCAGGTTGTTCATTTAGTTGTTTTCCCCTTCATTTTGTACAGTGTTGATGTGTTTCCTGTCACTGTGGGCTGCAGGGCACAGTAGTACAGTGCAGAGTCTGATACTGAAGCAGAGGAGATCTTCAGAGCCACACGGTTTTTCTCCTCATTTGTTTTAGCAGACACTCCAGGTATTGGAGGGTCAGCTGGCTGCTCAAGTTTGGATTCACTAACCAGAAACAAAAACTGAGGTTTGGAGCTGCTGTATTGACGATACCACAGGAGAGAATCACTGCTGTACGACCCATTGTAATTGCAGGTCAAAGTAATGGAGTCACCATCGTTAGCAAGTTCAGATGAGGAGAGAGGGGCTATTCCTTCTCCACCTGCATCACCTGAAAAAAGCAGAACATTGCAGTTTAATACTCATTCATCACACGTTATTAATGTCTGATGACTTCTGTTTGGAAGGTTTACTCAAAGGATTCCAAATAAATGCCACATATCTTACCTGAAAAGAGAAGAACGAACCAGACACTGCATAGAAACATAATGGATCGTCACAAGCAGCTCAAACTCTATAACTCACAGCCTCTGACTGATTTTGTGCACATTTCCTTTTTTTTTTTTTTTTTTTAAATTGTCACACCAACTGAAGATTCCAATCTTCTGTAATCTGAGTGAACACTGCCATCTTCTGTACATTTCATGCGGTTACTTTACAGATTATTGCTAATTAGTTTGTTTTACTAATTACAGTAGCTATTTAGGGACTAACAGGGCTCTACAGTGCGACCATTTCAGTCACATTTGCGACTGAAAACTACTGCGTGCGACTATGAAATAATATTTAGGAGCACCTGTGCGACTGTCCCAATCAGCATATTTGTGTTTGCGCTGAGGGAGCTTCATAGGTTCTAATATACGTAAGTGTTTCTGCAGCGTTGAGTAATGTATCACAGACATATCCTCTCATTATAACAAACACAGTGTTGACAGGGTGTAAATAAGATATTCATTGTGCAGTGTAGAGAGCTTCGTCGATTATAATGGAGTTTTGTGAGATCGGGATAAACTAAGATGAGTGACAGCTTTTAATGATTATTAAGGGAGTTTGCAAATGTGATATTGATTTAATACAACAGTTCATTAAACAAGAAGTTAATATTAAGTGACGGAAGGTAAATTTTTTTTTATCAGAATTTTTGATTACTGATTAGAAGGTGCTCCTAAATTTTTGACTGTGCTCCTACACTTTTTTAATTAGGAGCACAAGCGCTCCTAAAAAGAAAAGTATCCGTAGAGCCCTGGACTAGTAGTCTGACTGATGTGTAAGGTATATTTGATTTTAGATGCTGCTGATTTTATATCAGTTTATGTCTGTGCTATATAGATGAAACCGCTGATAAAGCTACAGTGTGTTATGAGATATAAAACAAATATATGGAAATAATGCCACCATATGTCTGCAGTAAATTAAGTTGAATCAATCAGCTGTGAGAGAGCAATGCAATTATTCATAATACAGCACATTTAGTTGGACATTTGAAAAGTTATTTATTGGCATTGATGGTTTCTTTCTTTCTTTAAAATTACATTTCTATATAAAATTATTTATATTATTTTAGAGGGATTAAAAATATGTTTGCATGAGTTCATCTCACCCAGATGAATCCATAAACGAATAAGTGTGAAGATAAACATAATGGTTGATGTATTGGATGCCAAAATCAAGATGACTGTTTTAGCTCCTTGTCCTAGAATCTTTGAGACCAGGGTCCATGTCTTTAGTAGATATTTATCAAAGTTTTTCTTTTGTAACTTTTGCTAATAGATGAAAAAAGCATTGCCACTACATTTACATTGTTTGCTACAGCAGATTTGAGAGCATTTAGACATGCTCATTTGTTTTTACCTGAAACCCACAATTTTAAATTGCTTGACCTTCTGCTAAGTTTCCGGTTATGCACATTTTGTGGTTGCAGCATTATGCACATATAAAGCATTGTAAAATAAAGACACAGTCATAGAGGTTTGATTCACTATTTAGTGTGGTTCATCAGGTTGTTCTCCTCTAAATTTCATATCAAATGTTACAGTAATTGATGATTCAAATCTCCTGTAATCTGAATGAACACTGCCATCTGTTGATGGCATAGTTACAGATGAATCTGCTGACAAAGTTACAGTGTGTTATGAGATATAATATAATATGGAAATAATGCCACCATGTGTCTGCAGTAATTAAGTTGAATCAATCAGCTGTGAGAGAACAATGTAATTATTCATAATACAGCACATTTAGTTGGACATTTGAAAAGTTATTTATTGGCATTGATGGTTTCTTTCTTTCTTTAAAATTACATTTCTATATAAAATTATTTATATTATTTTAGAGGGATTAAAAATATGTTTGCATGAGTTCATCTCACCCAGATGAATCCATAAACGAATAAGTGTGAAGATAAACATAATGGTTGATGTATTGGATGCCAAAATCAAGATGACTGTTTTAGCTCCTTGTCCTAGAATCTTTGAGACCAGGGTCCATGTCTTTAGTAGATATTTATCAAAGTTTTTCTTTTGTAACTTTTGCTAATAGATGAAAAAAGCATTGCCACTACATTTACATTGTTTGCTACAGCAGATTTGAGAGCATTTAGACATGCTCATTTGTTTTTACCTGAAACCCACAATTTTAAATTGCTTGACCTTCTGCTAAGTTTCCGGTTATGCACATTTTGTGGTTGCAGCATTATGCACATATAAAGCATTGTAAAATAAAGACACAGTCATAGAGGTTTGATTCACTATTTAGTGTGGTTCATCAGGTTGTTCTCCTCTAAATTTCATATCAAATGTTACAGTAATTGATGATTCAAATCTCCTGTAATCTGAATGAACACTGCCATCTGTTGATGGCATAGTTACAGATGAATCTGCTGACAAAGCTACAGTGTGTTATGAGATATAATATAATATGGAAATAATGCCACCATGTGTCTGCAGTAATTAAGTTGAATCAATCAGCTGTGAGAGAACAATGTAATTATTCATAATACAGCACATTTAGTTGGAGATTTGAAAGGTCCTTTATTGGCATTGATGGTTTCATAAAGAACATTTAACATCTATGAAACATTTCCATATACAGAAGATTCTTTATAGTGGACGTTTCTTTTAACATTATTGCCACTAAGAAGAAATGGTTCTTTTAAGAACTGTTCACTGAAAGGTTCTTTGGGGAAACCAAAAATGCTTTCTTTCTTTCTTTCTTTCTTTCTTTCTTTCTTTCTTTCTTTCTTTCTTTCTTTCTTTCTTTCTTTCTTTCTTTCTTTCTTTCTTTCTTTCTTTCTTTCTTGTCTGTGTATTCTTCATCCTCTCAGGTTATTGTACAGTGTTGAAGGGTTTCTTGTTACTGTGGGCACCAGGGCACAGTAGTATACTGCAGCATCTGACACTTCAGTTTTGGAGATCTCCAGGTTCAGTAGTTTTTTGTCCTTTTGTGCTTCAGCAACATGACGGTCCTTCTTTTCTGGACCCAAATTTTCCAAAGCTTGCAAGAGAAATTCAGGGGCAGTGTTGGGATACTCTCTGTACCACTGCCAACTCTGTATGCTATTTCCACTGTAGTTGCATGAAAGAGTTGCCTTTCCTCCTTCAAAAGCATGGTTTTCAGTAGAGAGGGGTGTTATTGCATTTGCAAAAACACTCTCTGGGAAAATATAAGCAACACAAGATCAATAATAATAGTGCACCTTCAGTAAATGTATCTGTTTGTTAATATTGTTATAGAGGTATATAGTCTCTTAGCAAATATAGATATATTAACTATGTAAATATCAAATTGTACCTGTTAGAAGTGCCAAAATGTTAAGGTAAAACAAAATCATTATGACTGTGGGAGATCATCTGTAAAATGAGATTTGGAGAAACACAGGACTGCCTTCTGCTGTTCTCATTCTCATCAAGCTCCACCCAAAGGATTGTGGGACCCTCTGTTGATTCTTTCAAATAAATAGTGGATACAGATATTTCCCACAATAGAAGTATGAGGAAAGTGTCTGTCATTGTAAAATGTAATTTTAAAAAATCCTATCAATTTTTGAAGTGTATTATGCGTTTTATTTTCTTATATTTACAGTTAATTACAAACAGCTCATTAAAAATAACAAGTAAAGTCATCCACATAATCTTAAATATTTTTAAATAAAATGTTACACCAATTGATGATTCAAATCTTCTGTAATCTGAGTAAACACTGCCATCTGTTGTGCATTTCATGCTATCACTTTACTGACTACTAATTAGTTTGTTTTACTAATTACAGTAGCTATTTAGGGACGAGTAGTCTGACTGATGTATAAGGTATATTTGATTTTAGATACTGTTGATTTTATACAGTTTATGTTTGTGCTAAATAGATGAATCTGCTGACAAAGCTACAGTGTGTTATGAGATATAATATAATATGGAAATAATGCCACCATGTGTCTGCAGTAATTAATTTGAATTAATCCGCTGTGAGAGAACAATGTATTTATTAATAATACAGCATATTTAGTTGGACATTTGAAAGGTTCTTTATTGGCATTAAATGTTCTTTATGGTCGAAAAAGATTATTCTAATATTCTTTTATTTTAAAAATGGTTCTTTTAAGAACTGTTCACTGAGAAGTTCTTTGGGGAATCCAAAAATGGTTCTTTCTTTCTTTCTTTCTTTCTTGTCTGTGTATTCTTCATCCTCTCAGGTTTTTGTACAGTGTCGAAGCGTTTCCTGTTACTGTGGGCACCAGGGCACAGTAGTATACTGCAGCATCTTCCACTTCAGTTTTGGAGATCTCCAGGTTCAGATGTTTTTTGTTCTTTTTAGCTTCAGCAACATGACGGTCCTTCTTTTCTGGACCCAAATTTTCAAAAGCTTGCAAGAGGAATTCAGGGGCAGTGTTGGGATACTCTCTGTACCACTGCCAACTCTGTATGTTACTTCCACTGTAGTTGCATGAAAGAATCACCTTTTCTCCTTCGAAAGCATGATTTTCGGTAGAGAGGGATGTTATTGCATCTGCAAAAACACTCTCTGTGTAAATGTAAACAACAGAAGATCAATAATAATAGTGCGCCTTCAGAAATTATATCTGTTTTTTAATATATTTTTCTAGGGGTGTATAGTCTCCTAGCAAATATAGATATATTAACACATGTAAATATCAAAATTACATACCCATTAGAAGTGCTAAAACATTAAGGTAAACCAAAATCATTATGACTGTGGGAGATCATCGGCAAAATTGAGATTTGGAGAAACACAGGTCTGCCTTCTGCTGTTCTCATTCTCATCAAGCTCCACCCAAAGGATTGTGGGACCCTCTGTTGATTCTTAGAAATTATTAGTGATATTTCCCACAACTGAAATCTGAAGCAATTATCTGTCATTTCTTTATTTCTACTGCAAAAAAAGTATTTTTTTTTAAATATTTGGTTAGAATTTTTAATGTACAGTACATTGAAACCAACACATTAAAATGAGCAAGTAAAGGCATCAACATAATATCCAACTTAAATGTATCATAAGGACATTGGTGAATTGAGGAGAAGTGGGTTGTTACTAGGGCTGTGCGATATTGAAGAAAAATGCGATATGCGATACCTTGTTAAAAAATGCGATATTCAATACGATATTGCTTAAAGTGTGTAAAATCAATTAAAATATTTTAAAATATTTAAAAATTAAAATCATATAACCAATTTGTTTCACATTCTTTCTTGGAAAATAAAGAATCACTATAACTTCTGAAAGTGGCCAGCAGTGTTTTAGCATTACTTAAAAAGTAGTGTCACAAATCAGAAAATGTAATTTAACATCAATGTGAACATACAAAAAAATGAATTACACTAATTTTATATCATTGTAACTTTGCTTTCCATACACTTTAAGTACTTCTTCATATACCACAGCAAAAGCTATAGTCTGAGAAAGTTGAAACATGATTAAAGGCAAGTGAACAGTCAGTAAAAAAAAAAAGAAAGAAAAAGAAAAAAAAAGAAATAGACAATTTATAAGCATAGATAAAATGAACAGTAGTATTCAGGTACAGAAATGTAATAATTAAGTGTAAAATAACACTGCATAGTGTTCACTGTATGAATTAAATTTAGATTAATCTTTGTTATAGCCGTTTTGTTGTTTGATTAACATTAGTGACATATTCAGCAGCAGGTATTTATAGGCTGCTGTCCCTTTAAATCCGACTGCACGGATCCAGTGTAATGATACACATCCGATTTCTTTCTCAGCTGTTTACATTCATTTAAAGCATAACCGACTGTGTTTACGAGAATGATCGTCGAGATGTGTACTATTGACATAATTCTGTGTGTATGTGTCTGTTCAAACATAAGGAGGAGATGCGAAAGACGAATCAACTCGGTCTGAAACGCGTCTCTCTGTGTGTGCGCGTGCTTTGCACGTGTGTGGCAGAACTGAAGAGACGCTGCGTGAGATGCGGCTTGTGCGCACGCTTCAGGTGTGAGTCAGACAGCAAGACGAGACGGCAAAGAGTTGTTTTCTGCAACTTATTGCACTTAACTCTTTTTAACGTAACGTGTTTTTAACCTTTTGCAACATTTTGATTTAAGTAGCCTATTATTAAAATGATAATGATATTGCACGTGTAACGGAGGCCAGCGAGTAAGTGCTGTGCAGGTAAACCTCACTCCCCTGATCTCACTAGCGACTGACGCTAGAGGCTGCAGTCTTTAGCATCCTTGTTAGTGCGTCCGCCTCCCATGCCGGCGACCCACTCGGAACAAGAACGAGGTGTGGCGGTGAGGACCCGGGAGAGAGGGGTTACATTGGTGCCGTGACCTGGATGGGAGTGAGGTTTAGGGGGGTGAGTGTAACGGAGGCCAGCGGGTAAGTGCTGTGCAGGTAAACCTCACTCCCCTGATCTCACTAGCGACTGACGCTAGAGGCTGCAGTCTTTAGCCTCCTTGTTAGTGCGTCCGCCTCCCGGAACAAGAACGAGGTGTGGCGGTGAGGACCCGGGAGAGAGGGGTTACATTGGTGCCATGACCCAGATGGGAGTGAGGTTTAGGGGGGTGAGTGTAACGGAGGCCAGCCAACCTCACTTCCCTGATCTCAAGAGATGCAGTAGCGACTGACACTAGAGGCTGCAGTCTTTAGTCTCCTTGTTAGTGCGTCCGCCTCCCATGCCGGAGACCCGGGTTCGAGACCCACTTGGAACAAGAATGAGGTGTGGCGGTGAGAACCACCACACAGCGGGTTACACACGCTGTTGCCGATATGCATATTGTGTTATTTACATTTCGATAATTTCGATGTATCGTGCAGCCCTAGTTGTTACCTGATTAGGTTTTGAAAAAAAAAGTTGTTTATGATTTATCAACAATTTTAATTGTTACAGTATTGGGACAAAGTCCAAATCATGTCATGTATGCTTTTGAAATCAACAAAATAGAATTTTTTTTTTTTAACTGTGACGTGAAAGGCCTTAAATCTGAAATATAGTATGTTTTTGTATAGGAACTCTTAGTTTCCTGTGATTGTGGGCTGCAGTGCACAGTAGTACACCGCTGAATCTGTCAAAAAAACTTTGGAGATCTGTAGATCCACTTGTTGGAGGTCTTGATCAAATTTGCCAGAAAATCTTGATATGGTTATTGGTAAGTCTGGACCTTTGTGCGAATAGCTGTAGGTACGGAAGTCTGGTTTTGATCTTGGATATTGTCTATACCACTGCGCATTCAGCACTCTTCCAGTGAATCCTTTGTAACTACAGGATATGGTTACATTTTCACCTACAACAGTGCTCATAAATGGTGATAGTGGGAAGATTGCATTTGCCTCTGTGTCACCTAACAAAATAAAAATAATAATAATAAATAAATAACTTGGTTATGAAACAACAGAAGTAATTAAAAATACATTTAAAAAATATATTCCATTCAGCATAAATTATATAAATTTAAAGCAAAGTAAACATGTATGTGCATAAATCAATCTCACCCAGATGAATCCATAAACTAATAAGTGTGAAGATAAACATAATGATTGATATATTGGATGCCAAAATCAAGAAGTTTGTTTCATCATACAGGCACACCTCCACTTTTGTGAGATCCCAGAGACACAAAACTCCACCCTCAGAGTCAAATGAATGTCTCTGCAGTGTTTTTTGTCTCCTTGTAGTCTTTCACTGCAGTACAGCACATCTTTATCAACATGATTTGCTTTTGTAGCTTTAGCTAATAACCTGCTTTTCGGTTACTAAATCATGCTTTTCAGAGGGATTTTATTGCATTTGCAAAACACTCGCTAGGAAAATATCAACAGCAGCATTTTATATGTTCATTAATATGCATCTTTTATAGGACTATATAGATATGATAGATATATTAACATATGCGAATATCAAATTTATATAACTGTAAGAATTGCCAAATCAGTAAGGCAAAGCTGATTCATTACTAAATTGAGGAGAAGTGTGTTGCTGCACTATTGATCTTTATCAATGCATTTTTTCTTCTGTAGAATTGAAAGAGTCTGTACTTCTACTAGACACATTTGTTTTAGCTGAAATTACTTAAGCGCAATTTAAAACTGCTTGAACTTTGCTGAGTTTTTCGTTTAGTTGTTTTCCCCATTTTGTACAGTGTTGATGCGTTTCCTGTCACTGTGGGCTGCAGGGCACAGTAGTACAGTGCAGAGTCTGATACTGAAGCAGAGGAGATCTTCAGAGCCACACGGTTTTTCTCCTCATTTATTTTAGCAGACACTCCAGGTATTGGAGGGTCAGCTGGCTGCTCAAGTTTGGATTCACTAACCAGAAACAAAAACTGAGGTTTGGAGCTGCTGTATTGACGATACCACAGGACAGAATCACTGCTGTACGACCCATTGTAATTGCAGGTCAAAGTAATGGAGTCACCATCGTTAGCAAGTTCAGATGAGAAGAGAGGGGCTATTCCTTCTCCACCTGCATCACCTGAAAAAAGCAGAGCATTGCAGTTTAATACTCATTCATCACACGTTATTAATGTCTGATGACTTTTTTGAATGGTTACTCAAAGGATTCCATATGCAAGTCACATATCTTACCTGAAAAGAGAAGAATGAACCAGACGCTGCATAGAAACATAATGGATCGTCACAAGCAGCTCAAACTCTATAACTCACAGCCTCTGACTGATTTTGTGCACATTTCCTTTTTTGAACTGTTACAGTACACCAACTGAAGATTCAAATCTTCTGTAATCTGAGTGAACACTGCCATCTTCTGTACATTTTTTGCTATTGCTTTAATAATTAGTTACTGATTGCAGTAGTTATTAGGGACAAGTAGTTAGTATACAAGTAGAGAGTATATTTGGCAGTATATTTGATTTTATTTGATTTTAGTTTCTGTTGATTTTATACCAGTCATTTGAGTTTACAGAAAATTGAAAGAAAATTGCTACAAAGAATATTGCACCTGAAAGAACCATTTACCGGATCATCAAGAATGTCAAGGAGAGAGGTTCGACTGCAGTGAAGAAGTCTTCAGGACGTCCCAGAGCATCCAGCAAGCGCCAGGACGGTCTCCTCCTGAGGAGTCAGCTACGGAATCGTGTCACCAGCAGTGCAGAGCTTACTCAGGAAAGGCAGCAGGTTGGTGTGAGAGCATCTGCACGCACAGTGAGGCCAAGACTTTTGGACAATGGCCTGGTGTCAAGAAGGGCAGCAAAGAAGCCACTTCTCTTCAAGAAAAACTTCAAGGACAGACTAAAATTCTGCAGGAAGTACAAGGATTGGACAGCAGAAGACTGGTGCGAAGTTATTTTCTCTGATGAAGCTCCCTTCCGACTGTTTGGGACATCTGGAAAATTGATTGAGAGAAGAAAAGGTGAACACTACCATGTGAGTCCTGTGTTGTGCCATCAGTGAATCATCCTGAGACCATCCATGTGTGGGGTTGCTTTTCAAACAAGGGAGTGGGCTCTCTCATAATTCTGCCCCAAAACACTGCCATGAATAAAGAATGGTATCAAAACGTCCTGCAAGAGAAGAGTGATAAAGAAGTGGCTCGAAGATCGTGGCCAGGCAACTCCCCGGATCTCAGTCCCATAGAGCAGGGGTTTTCAACCTGTGGGGCGCGCCCCACCAGGGGGGCGCCAGCACCTGTTAAGGCGGGCGCGAGAACCTGAGACGTAAACACTCGAGTAATTATGAGGACGAGCTATCAATTTTTTAGGCATCCACTAGGGGGCAATTTGATTAGTCCCACACCTAATTATCAGGCAGCTGTTAGAGCAGAGTTGGTGCGATCGAGTTCAAGAAAAGGTAAGTAACATAAAAAATAAAATGGACCAGTGGCTTTTTAAGATTAATACCAGTGAAAGTAAAACGGGTGAACCGTCTGACAAAAAAGAAGAGGAGTGGCTGTCTGAAGCATTACGACTTCAAACTGATGACGAACCCTCCACATCAATGGGGATTTCCATACAGAGAGGATTAATTGCAAAAACCAAAGGCCTGTGTGCATCAAAACGACGGAAGTATGACGATATGACGAACAAATACGGATTCACGTGCATCACAATTAATAAAGAACCACGTCCACAGTGTGTTGTATGATCAGAGCAGAAGAGCAGAGAAACGACAGTTTGAAACCTGTGAAACTGATACGTCACTTACAAACCGAACATCTGATGTTAAAAGATTTTTTCGCCGTAAAGAATCGGCATTAACAGGTCAAAAACAAACTATGACCAGCCAAACCACTCTGCCAGTAAATGCGCTTACTGCTTCATATGAGGTGGCGCATTTAGTTGTCAAGGCCAAAAAGCCTCATAGAATTGCAGAGAGCCTCATTCGTCCAGCAGCAATGGCCATCTGTAGAACTATGTTTAGACTAAAGACTAAAGTGAAGTGACATGTGGCCAAGTATGGTGACCCATACTCGGAATTAGTGCTCTGCATTTACCCATCCAAAGTGCACACACACAGCAGTGAACACACACAAACCGTGAACACACACCCGGAGCAGTGGGCAGCCATTT
>NW_015506058.1:46371-47212 GCF_001515645.1 Sinocyclocheilus grahami | reverse complement strand
TCAAGGAGAGAGGTTCGACTGCAGTGAAGAAGTCTTCAGGACGTCCCAGAGCATCCAGCAAGCGCCAGGACGGTCTCCTCCTGAGGAGTCAGCTACGGAATCGTGTCACCAGCAGTGCAGAGCTTACTCAGGAAAGGCAGCAGGTTGGTGTGAGAGCATCTGCACGCACAGTGAGGCCAAGACTTTTGGACAATGGCCTGGTGTCAAGAAGGGCAGCAAAGAAGCCACTTCTCTTCAAGAAAAACTTCAAGGACAGACTAAAATTCTGCAGGAAGTACAAGGATTGGACAGCAGAAGACTGGTGCGAAGTTATTTTCTCTGATGAAGCTCCCTTCCGACTGTTTGGGACATCTGGAAAATTGATTGAGAGAAGAAAAGGTGAACACTACCATGTGAGTCCTGTGTTGTGCCATCAGTGAATCATCCTGAGACCATCCATGTGTGGGGTTGCTTTTCAAACAAGGGAGTGGGCTCTCTCATAATTCTGCCCCAAAACACTGCCATGAATAAAGAATGGTATCAAAACGTCCTGCAAGAGTGACTTCTTCCGACGATCCATGAGCGATTTGGTGAAGATCCTTGCATTTTCCAGCATGATGGAGCACCATGTCACAAAGCAAGAGTGATAAAAAAGTGGCTCGAAGATTATTACATTGAAATTTTGAATCAGTGGCCAGGCAAGTCCCCGGATCTCAATCCCATAGAGAACCTGTGGTCAGTCCTTAAAAGGCGAGTGGACAAGCAGAAGCCCACAAATTGTGATCAACTCACAATTGGCAAGAATGAATCGCCATCAGTCAGGATTTGGCCCAGAAGCTAATATCCAGCATGCCAGAGCGAA
>NW_015506058.1:36801-45352 GCF_001515645.1 Sinocyclocheilus grahami | reverse complement strand
ATGCCAGAGCGAATTGCAGAGGTTATGAAGAACAAGGGTCAACACTGTAAATATTTACTCATATTTTTTTGCCAATAAAAGCCTGTAAAACGTATATGCTTATCATTGTTTTTCAGTATACCATTGAAAAATAATCTACAAATACTGAAGCAGCAAACTTTGCAAAACACAAAATTTATGTCACTGCCAAAACTTTTGACCATGACTGTACAATGTCTTATGAGACATAAGACTAGAAATAATGCCACCATGTGGCTGCAATAATGAATTTAAATCAATCAGCTGTGGAAGAGCAAGGTTATCATTCATAACACAGCATATTTTGTCCGCCTTTTTGATTATCTTGAGGTTTTACAATGTCTTATGAGACATAAGACTAGAAATAATGCCACCATGTGGCTGCAATAATGAATTTAAATCAATCAGCTGTGGAAGAGCAAGGTTATCATTAATAACACAGCATATTTTGTCCGCCTTTTTGATTATCTTGAGGTTTTAAAATATGGGCAGCCAGTTTATAAAAAATAAAGTCATAGGGTTACTTCACTGAACCACCAAATCCACAATTTTGTCCTCTGTTATTGCAACAAAACCTTTAGAAATTAAAGGATCTTTTTTATTATTATGAAAAGCATCATTGATGTAAAATACACAAAAGGGTAGTTGACATGGAATACTTGGGAATATGACAAATCTAGTGATGAGACATGCTATACTCTGTTGAAAACTATTTAATATAGAATTATAATGCATGCCATGTTTATGACCATATTAATTGGGAGACATTGAATATTTGTACTTTAAAATTGAATTTGCTACACTACAGTGCCATTTAAAATAAACTAGTGAGGTCAACAAGGGTGATTTAAATTGGCAAAAGACTTAGAGCAAATGGTGATCTGTCACAGTACATAAGATTTTATCTTTCCCTTAAACGATCATATGAATTGTATCCTGAAATCTTGCTCAGAAACTCATGCCTATTCATTTTCAAATTTAATTTGATCATATTTGTGTTGAAATATCCTATATTTTTTACATTCTTTATAGCAATTTTTTTTTTAAATTTTAATTCATAAATAAATTTGTGAAATATCTTAAGCATTTTCTTTGAATTTTGATTACTTGATTAATCTACAATCAGTAAACATGAGGCTATGACAAAAGTCTTGTTTTTTCACTTCATAGATGTTTTTGTACAGTGTTGATGTGTTTCCTGTCACTGTGGGCTGCAGGGCACAGTAATACAGAGCAGAGTCTGATACTTCAGCAGAGGAGATCTCCAGATCCACTTGCTTATCTTTCATGCTCATTTTCCCATCCATTCCAGGGATACGGGGATCTGCATATGTTACATGTTTAGTGGATGCCTCCATGACAAGGAGCACAAATTCAGGTTTGGATCCAGGATACTGGCGATACCAGTGTAGACTGTTTGCACTTCCCTCATATTTGCATGACAGCATGACCGGCTTCTTTTCAGTGACATGAATGTCATTCTGCAGTGGTCTTATTGACTGTGCAAATGTATCTGCATAGAATAGGAAGCTTTCAGTTAGAAAAAATAACAAGATGAAAACGTTCACAAAATGTAAATTGCTTAGCAAAGCAAATGATGAAATAATGTTGAATTACTTGCTATGAACTGGCATAAAAGCTTGTTAATATCATTAATTACGATTCTATCTTTAAACAAAGCTATATAGTAGGCCTACTGTTTATCACTTACATTCTGTTATTGAAAACACAAGCAGACAGCACAGAAGCATCATCTTTGCACCACAAACAGCGAATGAAATCTGCACACAGATGTGAATTTTTTATGAGATCCACCCAAAAGCTCCACCCATAGCTTGCAATGTATAAATGAAAACATTCAGAGATATCACGTTATGTGTGTATTAGATTTAGTTTGAAATATTGTTTTTTTTAACGATATGAGAATGGGGAAAAAGCTAGGCTACAATTGTTTAATTGAATTCAATTCTTCCGAAAATGCCAAGTTTTGCAAATTTATGTATAAAGGTTTTTTTTAATGAAATAATTTTTTTAAAGAATCTTTTTCTTTCTTTCATAAAAAAACAGAAATATTAGATAAAAATGCAATACATAAATACATGAAAATACAATATATTGTAATGCATAAAATATACAATGAGTAAAATGAACCAAAAATCTATATTTAATCTTTATTTATGCATATGATCACAGTGAAGGTAAACCAGTGCTTTTAGAAAGTTTCAAGGACATTATTTTAATTCTATTATTGTCATAGAGGATATTTAACATTACATAATAAAGACTTCCCATAGAGGTTTTTGTACAGTGTTCTTGTGTTTCCTGTTACTGTGGACTCCAGAGCACAGTAGTACAGAGCAGAATCTGTGACTGCAGCAGAGGAGATCTCCAGATGGACATGCTTCTCCACCTTATTCACACTGGCATTCATTCTTGGGAAAGGGGGTTCTGCATGTAGTAAACTGTTTGATTCATAAACAAGAAGCAGAAATTCAGGTCTGGATCCAGGATATTGTCGATACCAATGTAAACTACGTGCTTGGCTATCATATTTGTATGAGAGAATAACTGTCTCTCTCTCAGTAGGATGTTCTGTGGTCTGCAATGGTGCTATTGACTGGGCAAAAGATTTACCTGCAAATAGAGCATGAAAAACATCAGGAAAAATACACGCAGAATGTTCAGTATGAAGTTATGTAAATTGCAAGTTATTGTAAATTACATTATCCTGTATTTACATAAATAAATAGTATTTTTGGTAAATATATCTTATAGATCTAAAGTAAAACAATTAATTAAACCTACTCACCCTGTATGGCTAAAATTACAAGTAGGTATAAAAGAGAAGCCATTTTTGCATTGCTAAAGAACAGACTGAAGTCAAATAAGAGATGAATCCCAACACAATATCTTGAAGCTCCACCCACATTATCTCTGTGTGCTTATGATTACATCAAATGTGATAAACTCTCAGAAAAAAAGGGTGCATAGTATCTTGAAGGTACATATTGCAGAACCTGATTTTACCATGTTCCTGGATCAACATCTTTGTTGACGCTGGAACAACATTGTGATTAACCAATCAGATTTGAAGAACCAGTTTATAGTTTTTGTGAAGTTTAGGCTTACAATCAGTGTTCGGTGCATGTACATCAATGTCATTCATCTATAATTTCCTCTGATTTTAGGGATTACTCATGGTTAAGGTTAGGTTTAGGTGTAGGGATATGGTCAACACAAAATTTTTGTTCCAGGGTCAACAAAATATGCTAATACCTCAGCAAAATCAGGATGTGCGGTACATATTAGTGCCTAAATTATACATCATAGAACTTTTAAAAGGATACTGCCCCAGTACGGACTTTTGTACCTTTTCTTTTTCTTCATGAGAGTGTACATTTGAAAATCCATTTGGACTACTAATATGTAGTATTTCATATGTGAAAAGGTACTGTCTGGTATATTCATAATCATCACATCTGGCATCATATCAAAATGGCAACTTTTTGACAACAAACTTGAGTGGGTAATCGTGATTGGATCACAGATTAGTTAATGCTTTAATAAGGAATGATTTATCAATATTTTTGTATTTAAACTCCAGGACAATCTCTGAAATGCAGTAATGAGAAAAGTCAGAAAACTTTCATCACTGTGCAGCATATCATAATAATAATGCACTCGATGCGCTGACAAAATTAGTACTAAAATGTGTCAAAATGTATACTGCATACTGGAAAGAACTATTAGAGTGGTTTACTAAATGCATATCCTTAAATTCTGGTTAAATGTATTTCAGTATTCTATTTTCTTGAACACAAGGTCAGTTGTTGCTAAGAAGACAATCATAAAGCAATTGAAACTCATTGGCTCCCAATTCTGGATCAAAATGTTCAAATATAAACATGCATAATCATCCACTGAGCACAGATGCTGAATTCTATTTTAATGGGTTTCATTTTTGTACAGTGTATGTGTGTTTCCTGTCACTGTGGGCTGCAGGGCGCAGTAGTACAGAGCAGAATCAGTTAATGCAGTGCCAGTGATCTCCAGATCCACACGATTTTTCTCCTCATTTAATCTAGCAGATATTCCAGGAATTGGAGGATCAGCTGGTTGCTTAAATGCAGCTTCATTAACTAGAAACAGGAAGTCTGGTCTGGATCTCGGGTACTGACGATACCAGTGGAGAGCATCTGTAGCAGCTGATCCATTGTAATTGCAGGACAGGGTGATTGTGTTCCCTTCCGAGACTATTTCATTAGGAGAGACTGGTGCTATTCCCTCACTAGAGGCATCACCTAGGAGAAACAGAGAAAGATAGATGGGAATAATGAATGGAGACGAACAGAACTACAGAAGTAAAGTACTTTATATTATTGTGTGTTCTAAGTGATGTTTATTTGATTAATTGCATGTATCTCTTACCTGTTAAGAGGGAGATGAGCCACAGACAAAACAAGAAAATCATTACTGACAAGGAGCAAATGAGCAACTATGTTTAACTATGTCTGAAACCTCAGCATGCCTGAAATAATTGCCTTGGATCTCCTCCCCTTATGTGCCCTTGAAGAAATGGTTCAGTTTCAATTAATTTTTGGTTGAAGTCTGCCCTCTTGTGGATCATTTTAGCCATCACATCACAAGTTTCTATATCCATACATTGGCCTGGAGAAACACGTCTCAGTAAAATAGTCATTAAATAGAATCAAATAAAGGATAATTGTGAAAATTTAAACTTTTGCCTCTTAAGGAACAAGAAAATCATCTGGCTCTAGTTAGTATCAAATATCACATCACATTACGGTGCATACACTCAAAACTAGAACAGGTGCCGCCTTGTGGTTGTCATGGGTTTATTTTAAGCAAGTTTATGAAGTTTATTTAATGTTTTGTTCATTTAATATTTTAGTCATAGGGTGTAAGCGATAGATAGCTGCTTTCACATGCAATTGATTGTTGTGGATATTTCAGCAGTTTGCTTTGTACATTCAGTTTAACAGCATTAAACTGATTCAGCTGAACTTACTGTATGTATATGCATTAAACACTTACATTATGTTCTTTCTTAAATTATGTTCTTTTTTTGGAGCTAACTTATGGTTTTATGATTACAGCTGTGCATTTCTGCACTAAAACAGTCATATGTAGAGGTAAAAGTGTTAACTACTATAAACCAGGGCTATGGAGTTTACTCAGAAAAACAAAGAAATTATTTGAAATAGTGATTTAATTTCAACACCATGTGTGTATTGCACATGGAGTATGGTTGGAGGTTTTTGTACAGCGGTGTTGTGTTTTCTGTCACTGTGGGCACCAGGGCACAGTAGTACAGAGCAGAGTCTGTCACTTCAGCAGAGGAGATGATCAGATCCACACGCTTGTCTTTCATACTCATTTCACCATCCAGTCTAGGAATAGGGGGATTTGCATATACTACAGACTTCGTAGATGACTCAACGACAAGGAGCAGAAATTCCAGTCCAGATCCAGGATATTGTCGATACCAAAGTAAACTCTGTACACTGCCATCATATGTGCATGACAGATTGACTGGCTTCCCCTCAGTAACTTGTGTTCTGTCCTGCAGTGGTGTTATTGTCTGTGCAAAGCATTCATCTGTAAAATGTGTGTATAGAACTTGTTAATAAAAAGAATGAAAATGGTAAAGTATGACAAAGTGTAAATAAATGCTGTTGAATTATCATAAAAACAGACATACAATTATAAAACAGGTGATATAACCTATATATATATATATATATATATATATATATATATATATATATATATGTTTTTTCTCACTCTGTAATTATTGACAGCAGAATCAGAATGCACAGGAACATCATGATTGCACTGTAAAAACAAAATGAAGCTCATAATTGAGAAATGAAAGCCTCTCTTAAAGCTCCACCCACAATCTAAAAAAATCTGTAAAAAGAAGGCACAACGTACTCTATATTAAAATTAAGGAATTTTCTGTATTGATTTTTTAAACAGGTGTTTTACCTGTATTTTGTATTTTTTGCACTGCACTGCATTGTGTTTTTGCATTAGTGGAAATGGCCATTAATATGGATAATGTCCATAATTACCTTTTTTTTTTAAAGTGCACACATCTTATTATCTGAGGTTTAAATGTTTCTGTAAAATTGAATTAATGAATAGCAGAGAAAGAATGAGAAAAGAATGCATGATTTTACCTGGGTGTGATTACATTCATTCATTCATTCATTACACAAAATCATCGCTGAATTAAAAAAAAATTAGAAGTTTATTTGTGTCGTATCAGTTAGACGTACTTCTTAAAATATTCTGTATAGATTTGTTTTCTACAGTAGTGCTCTTTTTCCCAGTTGATTTTATTAATGTTTAATTTTTGAAGTGCATGTGTAGCCATTTCTCAAGTGTGTTTTCCCTTTAAAAAAAAAAAAAGTGGATGTATAGCTTTAACGTACATGTCTATTTCAGTTTCAGACAGCTGCAGGTGTTACCACAAACTCATTATGTCCTAATTTGACTGTTACCTATATCAGGTTTGGTGATTCATCTGCACTTCAAAGGCAACACCAATACAGACAGAGATGAATATCAGTTTAAACTAGAACTGTGCTAGAAATTATTCTTGGAACATCAAAGCACAGTGACAACCTAAGCTTAAAAGCCATTAGGTTGTTGAAATCTCTGCTTATGTATATGAATTTCATTGTCAAATTGAACCTTTACTCACCCTTTTCACATAGAGAGAAATAAACAGTGAAACATTAGTTTTAAGAACATAATTTTGCTCTCTCTTGATGATAAACAGTCTTCTGTAATGATTCTTTACCTCATTTTAATCTAATAAAATAATGGCAATTAATTCACTTTGATTGGTGATAATCACTAAATAATAAATAGATTTTAAAATGATAATAATAATAATTTCACAGTGAAATACTGAACAGTATAATTACTGTGTGATTCAGAATAGATGTGAAACATATGTAGTGCAGTGTTTCTATGGTATTAGTATATTTTTCAGTACTTAGATATGCTTTGTTAAGACAGATTTAGGTTTTTGTACGACGCTGCCGGGTTTCCTCACACTGTGGGCTTCAACGCACAGTAGTAAACTGCCGAGTCTGTTACTTTCGCAGAGGAGATCTCCAGATCCACAGAGGTTTTCTTTTCATTTAATTTCACGGACATTCCAGGCTGCATGGTTTCAGACTCCCCGCTGTTTTGTAGTATCAGAAGAAGGAAACCTAGAGTTGATCTTGGATAATGACGATACCAATACAAAGAAAGGGCTGTGGAGTAGTTGCAAGACAGTGTTATTTTATCCCCACTCTTCCCATACACCTCAGTTTGGACAGGAGTGATGACGTCTCCACTGCGGCCAGCTGAAAAAGAGAAATGAGTATTCGTAAGTATAGATTTATTTTACGGTGTTGTATTTTGGTCGACCTGAACCTGACCTCAGGAGCATTAATTGTACAATTCTAATGAAGAAAAATCTGAAATGTATGTGGTTACAAGATTAAAGGTATTAAAATTAAACTGAAATTGAGCTTCTCACCTCCAAATGTAGATAGAAAGCTAAGTAAACAGAGCAACATGGTTCAGGCCGATGTTCTGACTGACAGCTCAGCTTGTAGCTAATCTATTTCAAAACCACATCCTCAGGATGGCCTAGATGGTGTCAAAACACTAAAGCCCCTCCTACTGACCCCAAACACACACGTTTTAGGTCTAGAGTTGTGGGTCCAGTTTTCAAAAAATAAAATAAAAGCCTCTAAATTATTTGCAGAACAAACATGTAGAAATTATATACAAATGTTTTAGCTATAAGTAGCTATTAAGTCATTTTTAAATTCATGTTGTTGTTGTTGCTTTATTTATCAGCATTAAATTGTGTTACTTTTATCACATACAAACAGTGAGAATGGCAACAAACTATTACGTGGGCTGTGAAGTTCAGGTTTTTGTTTGAATACTCAGTATCCTGTTTTCACAGTGGGCCTCAAAGAACAGAAGTACAACGAAGAGTCAGGCAGATGAAGGTTCTGGATAGTCAGTGAAATTCTTCTTGCAGCAGAATCCAACTGGGACTGAAATCTTTTGTTGGGGAAGTCTTTGGAATTACTTCCATTTCCAAAATGATGTCTTACTAAAATATATTCTGGAGATAAATTCTTTGTTTGCCTGTACCACAGCAGAGCAGGCATTGTGTCTGTCGTATTATATTCACAGTTCAGAGTCACAGTCTCTCCTGTGTGAGCTGAAGAAGAGCTTGGTGACTGACGTACAGTGTGTTGTCCTCTGCATTCTGTGGAGAGCATAAAACATTATTAACTCACACTGCCTCTCACATCACATTCTCAAACAACAGAAATTAATAAATAGAAAGTGCTGTACCTAGAAAGAATACCACAAAAAGCATATCCCTCAGCCAAGTTCTCATGATGGACCAAAAGCAATTTGCTACAAAGAACTGAAAGCAGTTACAGAGAACGTCTAGGTTACTTGTGTAACCCTCGTTCCCTGAAGG
>NW_015506058.1:35101-36791 GCF_001515645.1 Sinocyclocheilus grahami | reverse complement strand
AAAAAAAAAAAAAGTGGATGTATAGCTTTAACGTACATGTCTATTTCAGTTTCAGACAGCTGCAGGTGTTACCACAAACTCATTATGTCCTAATTTGACTGTTACCTATATCAGGTTTGGTGATTCATCTGCACTTCAAAGGCAACACCAATACAGACAGAGATGAATATCAGTTTAAACTAGAACTGTGCTAGAAATTATTCTTGGAACATCAAAGCACAGTGACAACCTAAGCTTAGTAAGATGAGGAGATGCGTCTTAACAACTTTTTACTTTTATTTGCACAATGAAATTAGCACAGCAACACACAAAAAAATCATCTGAACTGATTCAATGGTTAGTGTATATATAAATAAAATTGTGATGTATAAAACAAGTTGAGAAACATATATCTTAGTGTCTCAGTGCTCCATTTGTTAAATACGTTTCTCTCTGCTTCATGTTTTTGTACAGCGTAGCTTTGTTTCCTGTGACTGTGGGCCTCAGAGCGCAGTAGTACACAGCAGAGTCTGTCACTGCAGCAGAAGAGATCTCCAGATCTACTCGTTTTGTGTTTTTATTAATTCTTGGTGTTAAGCGCTGTGGTATGTTGTCACTCATCAGCCCACTTTCATAGATGTAGAGGAGGAACTTTGGTGTAGATCTGGGATATTGACGGTACCAGTGGAGATTATCAGGTGCTCCACTGTAGTTACATGTGAGTGTTACATTTTTACCTTCTAAAACTTGTTTTTGTGAGTCATGCGACATTATCATGTTTGTCAGGATGTTACCTATGAGAATCAAAAATAAATAAATGACATAAACAAGAAGACGACATAAAATCAGAATCACAATCTCTTCATTAATTGAAGTCATAAATTCTGAGAAATGAATCAGAACTCACCTGTATGAAGAACCAAAATGAGAAAGACAGGAAGGCACATGTTGGTTGATGCTCTGACAGAGTGACAGTGTTCCACATTAGAAAATAAGCCAAGTCAAACTAATCTTAGAGCTCCACCTCTTGACACATTGCTGTACCCACTGTGAGAAAAAACAAAAAAACATTGACACTCATGATTGTACTGTTGCAGTTCTTATTTATATATGACATGAGTTGATGCACAGACACTATGGTCAATATGGCTTTGACATGACGTGGCATGAGAGTAAACCTTTTAGTGACTAAGCACTAAAAATATTCACACTGTAGCCTATATAATTAAGAGACATGCAATATATTGAAATATATTTTGTGTAAACAAACAAGAATTAGGGAAGAACAATGTAAAAAAAAAAAATAATAATAAATGCACTTGCAAAAATTTGTCTTCACCTATTCAGACTAGTTCTAAAGAGCTATGCCCTAAAAATTAAGTAATTGGAGACTTAATTCTGCAGTGAGGATATAGATATTATTTGCATGTATCAAACATTTTTAAATGTTTGCTGGTCTATCTGAAATTGATGGATTATGAATAAAATCTCTAACCTGATCTCACAGAAAAACCTAGCAATTTTACAAGGTGGTGATTTCTTATGAATGCATATGATGTGAATTGTATGAAAATGTGTCATTTTTAGAAAAACGTAAGCATGAAAGCCCTTCCTTTGCCCCACTGCTACATTTAATAGTCACTGATGCAAATGAGATTGAGAAATAAGATTAATATGAATTAATCGCGAATGCATACGAATTAGCCACTAA
>NW_015506058.1:30993-34154 GCF_001515645.1 Sinocyclocheilus grahami | reverse complement strand
GTTTTAGGTCTAGAGTTGTGGGTCCAGTTTTCAAAAAATAAAATAAAAGCCTCTAAATTATTTGCAGAACAAACATGTTAACATAAGAAATTCAAGCTGGATATTTTAGTTTTTTTATACAGCTGAATCAGACTTAACTCAAAACCCAAATTCATCACCAAAACAGAATACATCTAGACACATAGTGAGTAAACTCAGTCACAGACTATACATCTTTGATTGTTTAATTGTGGTTTTAACAATTTGTCTAATGGTTTGGATTTGTTATATATCTCTCTGAGAAATTACATGGATATTTAAGATTTAGGTCAGTAATCTAGAGCAATATCATTCTGTGTATGTACATGTTCTGCATTTCAACACTTTTGTATTCACAGTAAAACTGCTGCTTTATTGAATCTATGAATCTCTTGGTTTTGCCTACTGTATCAGTTGCAGGTGTTCCCACATACAGTAATGTTTTTGGTAGATAATACCTTTTGGTTTGGCTAAACTTTTATGTTTTTGAGTTCAAAGTAGGTGTGTTTTTGTAAAGCGTCTCAGAAACTTTGTATCACTGGGTCTTTCCAAAGAGCACAGTAATAGAGAGCTGAATCTTTCAGAGTGGCTGCTTTAATAATCAGTTCAGTGGATGTTCTGGTTGTTGAAGATTCAAAATGAGGATCTGGTATATGTTTCCTGCCATCTCTTGACCGTGCACCTTTCCACAGTATATACTGTGGCTCACTGTTAGGATACTGTCTGTACCAGTAAAGATCAATGTCTTCACTGCTTGTTTCATATGAGCAACTCAATGTCACCCGGTTGGTTTCATCTTGAATAATAACAGCTTGATTTGGTTCAATGCGATCACCAAGAGCAACTGTAAAGGAAGTAAAAAGTGGTATGTGAAAAAGATAAATATAAATTTAAGTTTTGAAATTATACATTAATATTCCTAGAAATTCATATACATTTTACATTAAATACCTGATGCAGCTATTAGTACTAGAATCAGTACTACTGATCTCTTCATCCTGAATTTACTGATCAGCTGTGTATACTGTTCACAATCTTTTAAAGTCACATCCTATTGCTTGTCACATGTCAACTTTGTACACATGCTTATGATGTTAAGCATCATAAAAAGTGCTGCCCCCTTGTGGCATTTGTGCACACTCTCTGGTCTCATAGGTTGATCTAAACCAATTTGGTCTCTGTTTAGCGCTGAGTAGGTTTTTGTATGGTGTTCATGCGTTTCCTGCCACTGTGGGCTGCAGTGCGCAGTAATACGCAGCAGAGTCCTTCACATCTGCAGGAACGATTTCCAGATTCACCGTCTTGTTATCTTTATTAACTGAAGCTGTCAGCCGAGGATGAGGAGGTGTAGCCGTTTGATTTTGTCCCGACTCCATGATTAGAACAAGAAATTCCGGCATAGAGTCAAGATCATGTCGATACCACTGTAGATTATTCATTGACACAGTGTACTTGTATTTACAAGAGATCGTCACTTTTTCATTGACCTTTGCATGGACTACAGGAGATGTTGGGGTAATGCTGTCTTGTATACTCGCACCTGAGAAGAATGTTGAAATTGAATTTTAAAGAGAGTCAAATCAAACCACATTTATTTGTATAGCTCCTATTACAGATTGTTTCAAAGGAGCTTATCAGAAATGAACAGGAAAATAACAGTGTTCTAAAATTAATCAATTATCAAATGACTTCAGTTTCAACTGTAAGCAACTCTACAGAAGACATTTGTCATTATTCAGCTTGAGTCCGTTCAATGTTGATTCAGTTGAGCACAGTAACTTTGCAAAGCAACTAAAGTTTGCATCAAATATGCACTTCTAATCTGTAAAGAAAGGAAATGTATCTATAGAACTGAAATCTTACCAATGAATGCCATTAAAACTAGTAGCAAACAGAAAGCCATTGTTTAAAATGATGAATTCCTCCTGAGCTTTGCAGAACTACCATAACAGCCTACATACAGACAACTGAAGCTAGTGTTTTTTTAACACCCAATCACAGTGCAGTGATGTCTCTGGCAGGTGTCACCAGATGCTATAGACTTCGAGGGGCTGATACAAACGCATAAACTGATGTTCTTGTGATTTTAAGTAAAAAATTTAAGTAAATCAATATAGCTCGCTGACTTAAAAAGCCACTGTATGTACTGTATGTTTACCAGCTTGAGAACATTTTAAATAAAGTGCTGTGTATAAAGCAAAACAAAACATCCAAATTTAATGTGACAGATATCAGGTTTTTATATTTGTTCTTTTCGGTTAGGTTTATTTCATATTGGTAAGACAATGGACAGGAGTTTTAATATATGGCCAAGTTTTTATTTTATTTTCAGTAATGATGTTAATCCGATGTATTAATATTATATAACAAATATTTTAGTTTCATTACTATATTTTATTTTTATTTATTTAATCTTAAGATATTACGTTGATATACCAAAATGTATAATTATGTAATATATATAATATATTGTATGTAATGTTATTTTACGCTATGCATAAATGTTTTCATATTCTTTTGTAATATAATGCTAACTATTTTATATATAAATACTATATATATATATGTATGTATATGTTTTATAGAATATATTATGAAGGGCCGAACAGGAAATAATTATATACAATCTGAATATATAAATGTAAATTGTGAATATATAGATATAAATCAGAATATATTTTTATAATTCTAAATTTATACATGTAAATCAGAATATATAATTTTAAGTCTGAATATTTGGAAGTAAATCAGAATATATATTTATAAATCAGAATATAAAAATAAAAGTCTTAATATATATAATGTAAATCATGAATATATTGAAGTAAATCTGTCTACATATCACAATTTATATTTATATATTCAGTTTTACTTCTATATATTCATGATTTACATTTATATATCAAGAATTTTATCTTTATATTCGGATTTACATTTATATATTGTGATTTAGAAATATTTACTTCTATATATTCAGACTACGATTTGCATTTATATATTCAGATTTATACAAATATATTCTAATTTTCTTTTATATATTTACAATTTACATTTATATATTCTGATTTTATATAATACTTTCCTGTTTGGCGCTTCATAATATGTATATACAGGTGCATCTCAATAAATTAGAATGTCGTGGA
>NW_015506058.1:22897-30167 GCF_001515645.1 Sinocyclocheilus grahami | reverse complement strand
TTTTGTGTGAGAATACAAGATAATTCTACTGATACTCTACTGGATCCATACTAGTTAGGCTTGGTACAGGTGTTACCTCAACACTAGATGGTTAACTTCAAAATTAACTTAAGAGCAACACTGTGGTTGGATGGACATGGGACAGGTGATGGCTCTGGATCAGCAGGATCAGTCAGATGTCATCTCAAGACTGGAGAGACCTGAGTTACATGATGGCTCAGGATCAGCCGGATCGGCGTTAACTGTCAGCTCGACACCAGATGGACATGGATCAATTGATAACGTCCATTCAATGCCGGACAGAGCTGGCTGGATATCCGCTGGATTGCAGCATAGATTTGAGGTCAACATGTTGCTGATGGAAAGTTTCATAGCCTTCCATGTTCGCTTGAAGAATGCCTTGATGCCTTTCTTTATCTTCTTCCTCATCTTTGTTTGTTTTTCTAAAAACAAAATTTAAATTAATTAAAAAAGCAAAAGACATTTCCACCAAAAACAATCTCAACACCTCCTTATAGGTTGCAGCCTGGCATGAACACAAAAGCACTTTGTTTGCTTTTTGTGAACAAATGTTGCTTTTTTACATAAAGGTAAAGTTTTTTTTAAGAGTACTAGCTTAGATTTTCCATTGCAATGACAGTACACTAACAATGACAGTAGACTCACCAGCATCTGGCTCAAAACCGGATGAACCTGGGATAGGTTTTGGCTCTGAATTCCCCGTATCACTGTCAGGTGTCAGCACGACAGAGGATAGACCTGGATCAGTCATTAACTCACAACCAAGGCTAGATGGACCTGGTTGGGAATCCACTTGATCTCGGTGTGTCATTGGCTCAACAACAAGTAGATCTGGGGTCACTTTGTTGCCCCTGCCGCAGGAGAGGGCAGCATGCTTAACAGCCCTCTGTGCTCGCAGGAACAATGCACGAATGCCTTTCTTCTTCTTCAGTTTTTTCTAGAAAAATAAATAAAGAGATAGAAATAATATTACCACCAAAAACCATAAGTCAAATACTGAGACAAAACATAATGAAGAAGAAAATCATAGGATGAAGTTAGGTGCTACACCTGGTAAAGCTGGACACTTCATCATCTCTACTGTTATTTTATAATATTTCATAATAGAAATCAAACTTAAAGTTAATCCTCAACTAATATGATGCAAAAAAAATCCTTAGTTGTGACCTCATTTCAGGGGGCATGTCATATCACATTTGGACAGAATGAATATGAAATATGAATATGAAAAATAACTTTAGCATAAATACAAACTTTATAATATAAATTCAAAGAAAAAATTGAATGATTACAGGATAACTCAAGAATTAAATGCTTTAATTAAAAAAAACTGTCAGAGGATGAAAAGACTGAAATACATAAACTCAAGAAAATTGATAAGTTATACTCAGAATTTGCTAAAGGAGCTTATGTGAGGTCAATTCGGTTTTGGAAATAAATGTATTAAAACAGTTAAAGTGGTCTACAAATGAATTAATAGCTCAATTATATTACAGGTTGATACCTCTAGGAGATATTATCAATCGGGGGGTGTTTACCGAATGCATTGTTAGCTGGTCGTAAGTTCCACTGAACTCTGTTGGTAACGACGACACTTGCGACCAGTTGCTTTTGGATAATGCACCCCAGTATAGTAAGAAAGAGTAATTATTTAACATTCCAGTAAAGGAATGTATGAAATATTTAAGAATTTTATCAAAAAAGTAATCAGTTAGGCAACAGCTTAATTTTAACAACAAAGTTAAGAAAGCTAAATTAATATTTGATAATGGATGCAAAGAAATGAATAGGTTGCTGGTTACTTTTTGCTGGAAAAATAAACACAGCCATCTTAAAAAAGTAGTGATTGCTGGGAAAAAATCTGAAAAAGAATTTGATATGCTGGATTATGTGAAAATAAAAAATGCTTCCTAGATCAGTTGGATCAAAACATTATTGGTGATCCTTATCTATATTATTCAGTTCTTTGATTAACTTGGTCATAGTGTTGGTCTTTAATGAACTGGTTTACATTTGACAGGAATATATTCATTTGCTCATGTCTGAAATAGACATCAAATTAATCCTTCCGCTTTTTTGTGCATATCACAACTATGTTATTACTATTATTGTATAAATTATATTTGGTGGCCTTCAACCAAAGTGGTAAATGGAAATAAATGTACATGCAAAAATAATAGACAGAAAGAAACTCATATACTTATATTCCCTGTCTATATAAAAAATCACTACTTTTGAGTAGATCATTTTCACTGCTTGATATGATATCATACCTCCACAAAAGACATGTATTTCACAAATAATTCAGCCAGTGTACTGAGCCTAAAGGACCACTAGATGGCAGATTAATCCTAGTATAGTCAAAAGATAGACGATGATATTGTACTTTTTTCATAAAGACATATTTTTCTAATGTACATTATTAGGGCTGTTAATATTTTTCTAATGTACATTATTAGGGCTGTTACACTGTTTAGGTGTTACAATATCTTAACTTGTTGAAGGAGGACTATATCATTAGAAATATTATTTTGCAATGTCCTCAAAACCTAAAAAATAAAAGGACAGTGGAAAGAACCTGTTTGCCATTGGTCTATGTCTTTTCTACTGTGTATAGGCACGTTTTTGTACAGTGTGTAAAGGTTTCCTGTCACTGTGGGCTCCAGAGCACAGTAGTACAGCGCAGAATCTGTCACTTTGACAGAGGAGATGATCAGCTCCACACGGTTTTTATTTTCATTCAGTCTCGCTGAAAACCGAGAATCCAGTTTCTCTGCGCTCTGGACCTGTCCGGAGGTTTGCAGAATTAATAAAAGATATTCAGGAGCTGATTTGGGATACTGGCGGTACCAATGCAAACTAATTGCAGTTGAGTAGCTACAGGATAAAGTTATATTGGCACCCTCCTCATCAAAGACCTCAGTTTGGTCTGATGTAATAGGACTCTCAAACCTTCCACCTGAAAATTATGATAAACATAATTAGATATAGACTCTGAACAATAACAACTTTTGTTTTGTGTAAAGTTTACAGTGTAATTATATTCAAATATTAAATATACAGTATGCTATTAAGAAAAACCCAATAAAAAAAATTAAAATTCAAAAGTTCAATACTTGACTTTTATGTAATATTAAGTTATACTCACTCCCAACAGCACAGAGCAGGATAATTGTGGTGAGCAGCATCATGCTGAAATGGCACATCTATGATGGCACTTGAGATCTTTACAGCTGCTTGTAGCTCCTCCCCTAACTCAGAGTGAATATTGAGCATGATAAACCCATGTGATCTCAAGCTGTCAGGTTTTTGTACAGTAACGTTTGATTTCCTGTCACCGTGGTCTGCAGAGCACAGAAATACACTGCAGAGCTTTTAACTGTGGAAAAGGGGATTTCCAAATCCACACGATTTTTATCCACATTCAGTTTTCCTGACAGGTGCTCGTCTGAAGTCTGTATTACTTTTCCAGAGCTTTGTAGGATGAGCATGAGGAACTGAGGAGCTGATGTATGATGCTGTCGATACCAAAGGAGACTATATGCCGAGGAATAACTACAGGAGAGTGTTATGTTCTCAGTCTCATTTACACGCACTTCTGTGTGTTCAGGGGTAATGGTTTCTGCATGAGTTACGTCTTAAAAATTAAAAATAAGAGAAATATATTAAAGTATACAGTATAAAGATTTTCAGTAATATGGAAAAAATACCCACCAGAAAGAGTTAACATCCAAATAACTATGTACAGCAACATAGTGAGACTAGGCAGAGCAAAATAACATAACATGACAAGTGACAAACTGAAGTCTCCTCTGGAAGCTCCACCTCTTTCCTCAGTATGGAATTTTTTTGAAGTAATGTAGCCAGCCAATCACATATTGCTTTGTATTCTTCATTT
The DNA here is from genome assembly GCF_001515645.1 of Sinocyclocheilus grahami. NCBI lineage: Eukaryota > Metazoa > Chordata > Actinopteri > Cypriniformes > Cyprinidae > Sinocyclocheilus > Sinocyclocheilus grahami. Next base: position 26,248 of record NW_015506058.1, on the reverse strand, counting down.
ACAAGGTGTAACCACATCTCCTGCCACTCAGAATCTTATTTACTGTAGGGAAGGGAGTATTTTGTGATTCGAAAGACCACCGTTTTGAACATGAGTTTTTGCACAGCCTAATAAATACATTTGGTCACAGTGTTCTTCTAGCACACAGTAGTAGGAAGCTGTGTCCTCCAGTTTTAGATCGTTAATGATCAGAAAAGTGTATGTCTTTGAAGTTGTGGAATCATAGCGAGGACTTATGCTTTGAAAGCATGTCTCTGATCGTGCACCCTTGAGCAATAAAAACTCTGGTGCCTGTCTTGGGATCAGCCAGAAGAGCAAAACATGAGAGCTGCTTGATTCATACAAGTATGAAATTCCCCCTTTTTACCGATGACGGTTTTTGTCTTTGGTGCAATATGTGCACAGAAATTGACTTCTGCAATGCGAAATGTCAGAAATGTGAGACAGATGAGAAGTGATGTGATCATCTTCAATTTGTAATTATACCCAGAACTTTTTTGCACAGTGAATCCTTTGATTGTTCTATCAGCTCCTTATAATTGCAAAGAGCATTACTGTTAGTGTCTGATTGGCTCATCCATCATGAAGTACCTCATCACAATGCAGTATTAATGCATATTATCCAAACACAGAACCAATAGGTGGCGACAAGTGACTGAGTGAGTTATTACCGTAAATGATTCATTCAACTGATTAGTTCAAAATGCTGATTCATTCAGGTATGAAACATGTACGTATTGAATCATTCATTCTTTAGATTCATTCATTCAAAAGCTCTGATTTATTAATGAATTACATTTTTTACTGAATTATTCGTTCAAAAACACAAACACCCCTAATTGTGTGTTTCTGGGAGATGCAGTGATACTTTTGTGGCTTTGTTTGGAACTATTTGAGTTGTGTCTAAAATGTAAGTTACTTAATATTAATGTCCTGTTAATAATCCATGCTAAAGAGCTGTGTTGATAATATATAAAGCTTATTATTTAATCACTAAAATTACACTATTTACTGCAGCTACATGCAGCTGTATAATTATTTGCTGCAGGTGTTACCATATCCTGCAATTTGACTGTGGTTTATAAAGACATAAATGTGGTTTGTTATTCATTTGATAACTCACTATTCAAAGCAAGTTTTCTGAGTGAGTTTTTGTAAAGCCTGTCAGGCATTTTGTATCACTGGCCCGTTACTCTTAGAGCACAGTAATAAAGAGCCGAATCTGACAGAGTTACACTCTTAATGGTCAGTGAGGTGGATTTCTGGGATGTAGTTGATGTAAATCGTTGGGGGTCTGGTATGTTCTCATATGTCTCTGATCGTCCACCTTTAAGCAGTATATATTGAGGCTGTGTGTTAGAAAACTCTCTGTACCAATAAAGTGCAACATAGCTGCTGCTTGTGTCATATGAACACTCCAGTGTTACAGAATCTCCTTCTGTACTGGTAACACTGGTCCTCTGGTCACTTGGTCGAATCCAGTCTTGACAGATTACACCTGAAAGGAAATGTTTTTAATAAGATACAATTTCACTATTAAGATGTGTATATATTTAAAGATCTGAATAATCACACAAATGTATTATAATTGTGGATTGTACCTGATGCTATAAGAAAGAACAGCAGTAGATATTTTTCCATTTGTTGACTGAGTATTTGGAGTCTTTCCATGGTTACAGCAGAAAAGTCTTAATGTGTTGAGTTTCTTGAGAGGTTGATCTTTAAATATCACGGGGTGGATACAAAAACAGGAAGTACAATTGCTCTTGACTGCTTGTCACACAACGTCTGCATTGCTCTGAGACCTGTAGGTCCTAAAAAGAACAAAAAGATCAACTATTTCAATGAGTTTTCTGTTCCCAAGACTTCCAGCAGGTGGCGATGTAATATCATGTAAGTATTGCACTTCAGCTGAGCATTATTTTATACATCTTTACTTCTGTACATGAAAGCCATACATCTTGTCAGGGTACTGTATGTAACTATTTCTAAAAGCTTCAGTAATTGATGAGCAATGCATTTGAATAGTGTTCTTATGATTCAGTTTTGTCAATGATTCAGGTAAAATTGTATTATTTATTTATTATTGACTGATTGAAAAATATGTATTTCAAACATGTAGAAGTTTTTTCCCCCAAAATATTTTATGAAGACGTTCAATGTTTGCTACATTCAACTACAGTATGAGTGTTTTTGCACAGAGTTCTTGTGTTTCCTGTCACTGTGGGCACCATGGCACAGTAGTAAATTGCAGAGTCTGTCACTGTAGCGGAGGAGATCTCCAGAGCCACATGGGTTTTCTCTTCATTCACTTTCCCAGAGAATCGAGGATCTCGCTCCACAATTTCTGACTTTTGTGAAACTTTTCCTGTAGCATGTAGTATTATCAAAAGAAATTCAGGAGCTGATCCGGGATACTGGCGATACCACTGCAGTGTGGATGCTGAGGAGTAGCTACAGGACAGAGTAACATTTTCTCCCTCTTTCTTAGAAACCTCAGTCTGGACTGGCGTGATGACATTCGCGACACTGCCACCTTCAAAATCAAGAGTCATAATTCATGGAAATGTAATGTACATAAAAATGAACTAACATAAACTTATTAATCTCAACTAGACAAAATAATAGAAAAGACAAATAAATGTAATACTTACATATAAGAGAACAAATCAAAGCAGTTAAACAGAGCAACATGTTGATGATGGGTAGGATGGTGTTTTTGTTCAGCATAAACTGTTGTTCAACTGAACTTTCTCTTCTTCCCTTGTCTCACAAAAGATGTCTCAAACAAACTCCTCCCCTGAAAACTGTAATTGAAATAGTATTGAAAAACAGAATGAGCAGCAGTATAGAGTGGAGTCAACATGAACACACAGGTCAAGAATTGTTGTAGTTGATCAAGATTTAAAGCTTATGACACTCCATAAGAGACTCTTTAATACACTTATAAAGGACTGTAAGGATAATTCTCCTCCTCCTTTTTTGTCCGGAAAACAGTTGCACTTACACTTCCAATACAAATCTATGCAAGCACAACTATTTACTATTTAACATCTAAACAGTGTAACAGCCCCAATAATGTACATTAGAAAAATATGTCTTTATGAAAAAAGTACAATATTATGGTCTATCTTTTGACTATTCTAGGATTAATCTGCCATCTAGTGGTCCTTTAGTACACAGGACCAATGTACTTTGGCAAATATTACATGTAAAACATATCTATTGTCACATTTTGCAACTTATGATATGTAAGAAACTTCTGAATGTTATGGCTTGCAAATGAACTGATAAATTATAACTCAAAAGTAATTCAACTCAAATTGTGAAACTCATGTATTAAATAAATTC
>NW_015506058.1:20608-22887 GCF_001515645.1 Sinocyclocheilus grahami | reverse complement strand
ACAAAAACAGGAAGTACAATTGCTCTTGACTGCTTGTCACACAACGTCTGCATTGCTCTGAGACCTGTAGGTCCTAAAAAGAACAAAAAGATCAACTATTTCAATGAGTTTTCTGTTCCCAAGACTTCCAGCAGGTGGCGATGTAATATCATGTAAGTATTGCACTTCAGCTGAGCATTATTTTATACATCTTTACTTCTGTACATGAAAGCCATACATCTTGTCAGGGTACTGTATGTAACTATTTCTAAAAGCTTCAGTAATTGATGAGCAATGCATTTGAATAGTGTTCTTATGATTCAGTTTTGTCAATGATTCAGGTAAAATTGTATTATTTATTTATTATTGACTGATTGAAAAATATGTATTTCAAACATGTAGAAGTTTTTTCCCCCAAAATATTTTATGAAGACGTTCAATGTTTGCTACATTCAACTACAGTATGAGTGTTTTTGCACAGAGTTCTTGTGTTTCCTGTCACTGTGGGCACCATGGCACAGTAGTAAATTGCAGAGTCTGTCACTGTAGCGGAGGAGATCTCCAGAGCCACATGGGTTTTCTCTTCATTCACTTTCCCAGAGAATCGAGGATCTCGCTCCACAATTTCTGACTTTTGTGAAACTTTTCCTGTAGCATGTAGTATTATCAAAAGAAATTCAGGAGCTGATCCGGGATACTGGCGATACCACTGCAGTGTGGATGCTGAGGAGTAGCTACAGGACAGAGTAACATTTTCTCCCTCTTTCTTAGAAACCTCAGTCTGGACTGGCGTGATGACATTCGCGACACTGCCACCTTCAAAATCAAGAGTCATAATTCATGGAAATGTAATGTACATAAAAATGAACTAACATAAACTTATTCATCTCAACTAGACAAAATAATAGAAAAGACAAATAAATGTAATACTTACATATAAGAGAACAAATCAAAGCAGTTAAACAGAGCAACATGTTGATGGCTGAGGAGTAGCTACAGGACAGAGTAACATTTTCTCCCTCTTTCTTATAAACCTCAGTCTGGACTGGTGTGATGACATTTGCAAAACTGCCACCTTTAAAATCAAGAGTCAAAATTTATGGAAATGTATTGTACATAAAAGTGAATTAACACAAACTCCATACTTATTAATCTCAACTAGACAAAATAATAGAAAAGACAAATAAATGTAATACTTACATATAAGAGAACAAATCAAAGCAGTTAAACAGAGCAACATGTTGATGATGGGTAGGATGGTGTTTTTGTTCAGCATAAACTGTTGTTCAACTGAACTTTCTCTTCTTCCCTTGTCTCACAAAAGATGTCTCAAACAAACTCCTCCCCTGAAAACTGTAATTGAAATAGTATTGAAAAACAGAATGAGCAGCAGTATAGAGTGGAGTCAACATGAACACACAGGTCAAGAATTGTTGTAGTTGATCAAGATTTAAAGCTTATGACACTCCATAAGAGACTCTTTAATACACTTATAAAGGACTGTAAGGAAAATTCTCCTCCTCCTTTTTTGTCCGGAAAACAGTTGCACTTACACTTCCAATACAAATCTATGCAAGGACAACTATTTACTATTTAACATCTAAACAGTGTAACAGCCCCAATAATGTACATTAGAAAAATATGTCTTTATGAAAAAAGTACAATATTATGGTCTATCTTTTGACTATTCTAGGATTAATCTGCCATCTAGTGGTCCTTTAGTACACAGGACCAATGTACTTTGGCAAATATTACATGTAAAACATATCTATTGTCACATTTTGCAACTTATGATATGTAAGAAACTTCTGAATGTTATGGCTTGCAAATCCAGTTGTCTGTTTCAAATGCAATTGTCTGATACTTTCTTAACAGTGATGCAATGTGTGATCTGTCTTAGTTTGTGTAAAGTGTTGTTGTGTTTCCTATCACTGTGGGCTCCAGGGCGCAGTAGTACAGAGCAGAGTCTGTCACTTTGACAGAGGAGATCTCCAGATCCACATGGGTTTTCTTGTCATTCAGTTTTCCAGAGAATCGAGGATCTTGATCCACAATTTCTGACCTTTATGAAACTTTCCTACTAGAATATAGAATTACTAAAAGATTCTGAGGAGCTTTTCCAGGATATTGGTGATACAACTGTAGTATATATAAGACAGAGTTAAATTTGCTCCTTCTGGACGGAACATCTCATTTTGGACTGGAGTAATGACATTTTCAAAAGTGCCACCTGCAAGAATCAAATTCATACAAATTAATAACACTTAAACACTTGAAACATCATAACACTTTAGTTGTTA
>NW_015506058.1:18552-20171 GCF_001515645.1 Sinocyclocheilus grahami | reverse complement strand
TTACACAAGACATGATTGTGGTTTAATTTTTATTTATTTATTTATTTTTTTCATTTTTTAAAGGCAAAAACTACATCTGAGTTTTTGTAAAGCTTCTCAGGCATTTTGTATCACTGGGCCTCTACTTTTAGAGCACAATAATAGAGAGCTGAATCTGACAGTGTTACACTCTTAATAATGAGTTCAGTGGATGTTTGAGATGTAGTCGACTGAAAACGAGTGTCTGGTATATATTCAGAACTGCTCCCTGATCGAGCACCTTTCCACAGTAAAAATTCTGGTTCTCTATTAGAAAACTGTCTGTACCAGTAGAGATAGACATAACTGCCTCCTGTATCATACGAGCAGCTCAGCGCTACACGCTCTTCTTCTTTTCTGTAAATTTGAGTTTCCTTGTCTTTTGGTTGAATGCTGTCAGACAAAACACCTGCAAGAAAATTGGACAGATTTCACAACAGGTCAGCTGGCTTATTTAAAAATTCCTCACACTTCTAAATTAAAATTGCAATAATAAAAACTATTTCTTCAACAAATGTGATGTCGTTACTGTAATAAAGTAACATTAAAAAATGTTTGCATGGACAAAACATTTCAATGTACAATGTATTTGAGTCTGCTCAGATTAAACATTCTATACCTGGTGTTGTTATGAGAATCAGTAAAAAGCATCTCGCCATGTTTGGAAGGTTTACTAACTTGATTTATGAAATGAATGTATGATTGTAGTATCTCGTTGTGCAAGTTGCAGTGTGGGTGTGGTCTATTTAGATCACCTTTTCTGTCTTTCCTTATTAAAAGCTGAGATGATTGAGCCTTCACTGTACAAATATCTTAAAATTAACTGTTACAACTAAAATTACTTGAGTAATAGTTGAGGAAGTATCTTCCTCCACTAATTCAGTTTTATCAAGATGTTACTATAAGGATCATTCAAAGTAAAAACAGAGTCTATTTAATGGATTGAGAATGTTCAGTATTTAATAGTGAGGTTTGTGCCTGTACTCCAGTGCCCTCCAGTGGTGGTATAAAATGTATTCCCCATTGACAACATCCACGAATTAAAATATTGTTTATCTGCAAAATATGATTGATTATACATTTTTACTTTATTTATTGCTTTATTTTTTTAAACATGATGGCACATCTGGGAATATAGTTTGATATGATATTAATGTTCATATAAATGGTCTTATTTAATAATTAGAATTCACTAAACCAGTGCATACGGTACATACGGTAAAGGTACAGAAATCCTAACCAGCCAGAAAATGTGTAGTTAAATATGAATTTGAATGTAACATCAGAAACTATAACTGACATATTAATTTGTATGGATACTGTTGTTTTTGGCAACATCTAATTTCAAGTCAGTCAGGTTTTTGTATGGTGTGTAGTGTTTTCCTCTCACTGTGAGTGTCAGAGCACAGTAGCACATTGCAGAGTCTGTCACTTTAGCAGAGGAGATCTCCAGAATCACATAGGTTTTCTTTTCATTCAGTTTTCCAGTGAATCGAGGATCTTGATCTACAAGTTTAGACTTATGAGAAACTTGCCCTGTAGCATGCATTATGACTAAAAGGTATTCAGGAGCTGAGTTTGGATATTGGCGATACCACTGC
>NW_015506058.1:14497-18002 GCF_001515645.1 Sinocyclocheilus grahami | reverse complement strand
ACCTCTGTTTCACGGAGCGAAATATTGTGTGAAAAATACTAGTTATGGTATTATAGTTATAGACTAATTATACAAAGTTTATAATTATGTAAGTGTGTATTGAAATTAATGGGTAAATATTTGTGCCATGTAGTTTCGTCCCTACTACATAATGCCAAGCAGCAGTGTTACCCATGTTCCCTTCATTTTGTGTGACACAATGGGTCTGGAGGATGGTGTGAACACTGGTCTGGATGTAGATGTTGCCACAATTTTGAAGGGTCACATTCAAGACAAGTATCAGGTGAGAACTTTAGGTACCGTGTTAACTTAATAGTTAGGTCTGGAAGATCAATTATCAATGTTTTTATTCATTATTTTCTGTTGCGTCAAAATGTTTTAAAGATATTCTTTATGATCATTTTTCTCAGTTTAACCCACTGATGCCTATACAGCCAGACTCCCCTCATTTCCATAAGTCTCCTGGCTTGAAGGACAAGATTCACTGTGTGGTGTTTGTGATTGACATCAGCAGAGTCAAGCTTCTCTCTGACAAAATGATTGAGAAGTTTGTGGTTTTTCGAAAGAAAGCCAACCAGCTAAGTGTGTAACAATTTTGAACAGATTTTAATTAATTTCAAGTGACATGAGGGTATTATATCGTGTAAATGATGGAAATTCAATCTACAGTACACTTACTGTATATATAGGGGCAACCTCTCCACCAACCTGAGTTTAAAGAGATCAGAAAATTCTGTCCTCATTCACTCACCCACATGTTGTTCCAAATCTGAATGACTTTCTTGTGTTCTGTGGAACACACAATAAAAATATATTTTGAAGAACGCTAGTTACTAAACAATTTTGGTTTTCATTGACTTCCATTTTATGGACAAAACTACAATGGAAGTCAATAGGAATATAAACAATTTGGTGTTTAACATTTTTTTCTCAATATCTTCTTTTGTATTCAGCAGTTGAAAGAAATTAATACAGGTTTGGAACGATATAAGAGTAAGTAAATAATTACAGGATTTTGTGGTGGACTGTCCCTTGAAATCCCATGCTCAAGAGCACATCTTGTGGGGTTAAAGTGTACAACTAGCATGAGTCTTTAATCATTAGGGTTGCATCATCATAGGATAGTGGTCTCTGGGATGTGATAGCATATAAGGTGTTGTTTTGTACTTCAGGTATTCCTCAGCTGGTTCTGCTGACTAAGGTGGATGAGGCCTGCCCCTTAGTGGCAGAAGACCTGAAAAATGTCTACCAGAGCCACTATATCAACAAAATGGTATGAATTAATGTATATACATTTGTAGTAAGTATTCTGTAATGTTCAGTTTGTTTTACATATTGTCTTGGTGAATTATTTTGTGACAGATGCAGGAGGTTAGCTCTCAGCTTGGAGTTTCTCTGTCTGCTGTGGTCCCAGTGAAAAACTACTACCAAGAACTGGAAATAGACTCTCAAACAGACATTCTGCTTCTAAACGCTGTTGTTCAGATGCTCAGAGCTGCTGAGGGCTATTTTGATGATTTTTACAATCCAGAAGAGAGGTCTGAGTAAAAACCATTTTCCCTTTCTGACCAAAAGATTTTGAATATCAGTACACTCTTAAAAATAAAGGTGCTTCAAAAGGTTCTTCAAGCGATGCCATAGAAGAATCATTTTTGGTTCCACAAAGAACCATTCAGTCAAAGGTTCTTTAAAGAACCATCTCTTTCTTACCTTTTTGTAATCTGAAGAACCTTCTTTCGCCACAAAGAACCTTTTGTGAAACAGAAAGGTTCTTCAGATGTTAAAGGTTCTTTATGGAACCATTTAGACAAAAAGGTTCCTCTATGGCATCGTGAAGCACCTTTATTTTTAAGAGTGTACACTGAACAAATTGGTGTAGAAACAATTTTCTGCCATTAACTTAACAAATAATGATAATTAAAAAAAAACAGTAACACACTGAATTACAGTAAACAACATTTTCAAGTAGAAACACTAAAATATAATTTTTTTGCACAACATACATAAAAATCATATCTCTTCGTTTACACATAATCACATTTGACAAGCTCATCTCTGTACTCAGAATCAGAAGAACGCTTCTCTCTGTTAAGAAGCTTTACATACTGTCTTTGTAAACTGTAAATTGTGCAGCTGTAATTGGTGTGGTTTATTAACAACTCTATCTTGTCTTATTAAATGCTGAGATGATAAGATTGTGCCTTCAGTCAGTGTATATTAAAAATAATTATGCTTATGTTGATTAAGTCTCTTCCTATGTTAATTCATTTTATCAGCAAGTGTGACTGTGATTATGTTCATTATGTTACTGTATAATCATTCAAAGCTAATAAAAATAGAGGCTATTTAGTGGAATTATTTAATATTTGAAAGTGCAGTTTGTGCCTGTGGCATTATATTTGCAGTCTAGTGACACAAGTAAGATAACTCGTTTTTTTTTTTTAAATCATGTTTTTATTGTTAGTTAGCTGTATTTTTTTGTTGTTGTTATTTTTACTTAATCAAAATAATCTAACTGCAATTTGATTGAGATGATTTGGAATGCATAATGGGGGAAAAAAACATGATTTTTGAAAATTGTTAAAAATTGAGTTATTTGGTTTTGCAAATGAACTCTTCATATACATTATGGATCAAGTGCATTTTGTGAGGGGAAAAAAATTTAATTTTCATGACATTTAAGAACAGTTTCACCAAATTACAAAGGCAAAGGGACTGTCTTCTGTTGTTCCTGGCACATGTGATGTGAATTCATTTCTGATATACCGGTAGTTAGGCATCCTCTCTGAAATGTTTTAATGTACACAGCATTCCCCAGTGGTGGTGTGACAAACCTTTACTCTTCCATTGACTACATCCACAAGTCTAACAAAGATAAAACATATGTGAATCTGAAAAATATAAAGAATGCTAAATGTTGACTTTATTTATTGATATTTTTTCATACATGAGGAAAGATCTGAAAATATAGTTATAGTGATACTCTAATAATGTAATAAAGCAATTACTAAATCAATACTTGTACATACTGAAAAAGTAAACAGTAGAAATGCTAACCAGCTGGAAAATGTATAGTTAAATGTGAATTTGAATGTAACGTTCCTCTGTGTGGATAATATTTGTTGTTCTGACATCTCATTTTATGACTATAGAGTCAGTCAGGTTCTTGTATGGTGTGTTGAGTGTTTCCTGTCACTGTGGGCTTCAGAGCACAGTAATACAGAGCAGAGTCTGATACAGCAGCAGAAGAGATGATCAGATCCACACTGTTATCTTCTTTTCTGGGACTGATGGATATTCCAGAAACTGGAGGATTAGCACAAGTAGTTGATCCATAGGAATCCAGGATGAGGAACTGTGGTGGTGAACCTGCATATTGCAGATACCAGTGAAGACTCTTGACAGAACCAGTATAGTTACAAGAGAGTTTCACAGTCTCAGTCTCGATGGCAAATGCTGTATCACTGTATGGGGTGATGACATCTTTAGCTCTGTTACCTACTGT
>NW_015506058.1:13112-13349 GCF_001515645.1 Sinocyclocheilus grahami | reverse complement strand
TTAAGTTAAAGGTAAATGTATGAATGTAGTGGAAAGTCATTTGTGCAGCTATAATGTCTGCAAATATGGGTGTGGTTTCTGATGTTTAGACCACCTTCTGTCTTTCCACATTAAACCTGAGACAACTGTCAGTAACAGGATTTCCTCTTGATCTGTTTTATAGAGCTCAGTGTTACTGTATCTTTGTGTGTTTTACATCTTTGATTATTCTGCACTCTATGTGTAGGGAAAATACCA
>NW_015506058.1:12373-12965 GCF_001515645.1 Sinocyclocheilus grahami | reverse complement strand
TAATAACACTTAAACACTTGAAACATCATAACACTTTAGTTGTTAGTTAAAAAATAATAATAACAATAATTCATTATATTCAATCTGAAATACATACACACAAGACAAAAAAAACCTTGCACAATGTTGTATTCAGAACGAACTGTTCAATTATTCATTAATTCCTTGTAAAGTACAGAAGGAGGTCTCAGATTTACTCCTCCCCTCAAATCTGCAGTCTATAATAGATGAAATAGCATTTGAAAGATATGAACGTGCAGGTCAGGAGTTTTACTGTAGTACATATCAACAGCCTGTAGATTGTTGCATTTAGAAGGTATTAAAGATGCATGTAAACTTTTGTTGTTCTATATTTTGGTCCCTTACTTTTAGTCAGTGTAAAGTATTGCTGATTGAAAGTTGTTCCATGGAAGACTATATCGTCAGAGGTTCTTTTGAAGGAAGATTTATTAATGTATGTATGTATGTATTAATGTAGGTATGACAAAACCAATGAATTATCATCTTACTGTATCATTTCCCCCTAAACACACATTTCCTTTTCCTCAAGCAGGTGTTACAATACTGTGTTTATGAAAGAGGTGTTGTGGTT
>NW_015506058.1:9425-10744 GCF_001515645.1 Sinocyclocheilus grahami | reverse complement strand
AGTTACAGGACAGAGTTATATTGCCCCCCTCAGTCCCAAACACCTCAGTTTCCCAATTCCCAATTCCCAAAACTCACACCTGCAGATGAGATTATTAATGGTTAAATGCATGTTTACGACAAAGACATACAAATGAGCAGAAAAAAGAGGGTTGGAATGGGATACTTACATGCAAGACAACAGAACAAAGCCAAAACGAAAAGCATAATTTTCAGGATGATGTTTTAGTTCATCTTCAGGACAAACTGTTACTGAAGTAACATTCATTCATTGTCTACAAAATAATAAAGTTATTTAGCTAAGTTATTAACTAATTTTAAGAAATGTTTCTGACTTACTGTGTCCCTATGAGTGCTTAAGGAATTTGACAATGACAATAATAATGTTTTAGGAGGAGGCAGGCTCTATTGAGCACCATCTCTGGCTGGAAGCCTTCTGTTAGCTCAGTCAAAGAGGCTCGGATTCTACTGGTAGGTCCTGTAGGGGCTGGAAAATCGAGTTTCTTCAACTCCATCAACTCTGCATTCAAGGGTTACGTGAGCAGCCAGGCTAACACTGGCACTGCTGGCACCAGTTTGACTACTCAGGTACACATGATTAATTAAACCTCTGTTTCACGGAGCGAAATATTGTGTGAAAAATACTAGTTAGGTATTATAGTTATAGACTAATTATACAAAGTTTATAATTATGTAAGTGTGTATTGAAATTAATGGGTAAATATTTGTGCCATGTAGTTTCGTCCCTACTACATAAAGCCAAGCAGCAGTGTTACCCATGTTCCCTTCATTTTGTGTGACACAATGGGTCTGGAGGATGGTGTGAACACTGGTCTGGATGTAGATTTTGCCACAATTTTGAAGGGTCACATTCAAGACAAGTATCAGGTGAGAACTTTAGGTACCGTGTTAACTTAAAGGGGTCATATGATGCGATTTCAAGTTTTCCTTTCTCTTTGGAGTGTTACAAGCTGATTGTGCATAGATAAGATCCCTGAAGTTGCAAAGACTAAAGTCTCAAAACCAAAGAGATATTCTTTATCAAAGTTAAGACTCTGCCACGCCCCCCTAAAACGGCTCGTTCTAACACGCCCCCACATATCTACCTCACTATGTGGGAATATTTGCATAATGCACCCAAATGTTCACGCAAAGAAAGAAGGTGTGGTTTCAGTAACCGCAGTTAGTGTTGATGTCAGGGAGACGCTGTGTGTTTCTAGGCGAAAGCAAAAGCACTTTATTTGGCCTTCCGAAAGTAGATGCATTTAGGAATCTTTAAGATCACTTACAACAGAACAGCAATGCATTTTATAGACGACC
>NW_015506058.1:5171-9072 GCF_001515645.1 Sinocyclocheilus grahami | reverse complement strand
TGGGTTTAGGGGTAGGGTTGGTGTAGGGCAATAGAGAATACGGTTTGTACAGTATAAAAAACCTGTGTGTGTGTGTGAGAGAGAGAGAGAGACAGCGTCACATCACAGTAGAGTCAGCTGTCTTAACCATGGCTTGTGTACCGCATCATTACTGTGTCTGTCACACGACTCTGTTCCACTTTCTGGCTTGAACTGATGGTAAAACTAATGACATTATTTACTGTCTTTACATTTATTTTGAAAGCTGAAGCTCGCGATTATGGTAAAGAGTGTTACATTTCCGACTAGTGCTTGCGGTGTTCGGCCAATCACAATGCACTGGGTCAGCTGGCCAATCAGAGCAGACTGCGCTTGTCGGAAGGAGGGGGCTTTGTTGAAAACGAAGTGTTTGAGAGAGGCGGGGCATAGAGGACCTACAATAATGTACAGTATTTGAAAAATGATGTGTTTTTTGAACATTAAAGCATGTCAACATATTCTGTTACACCAAATACACAAAATAATGATCTTTAAAAAAGCATCATATGACCCCTTTAATAGTTAGGTCTGGAAGATCAATTATCAATGTTTTTATTCATTATTTTCTGTTGCGTCAAAATGTTTTAAAGATATTCTATATGATCATTTTTCTCAGTTTAACCCACTGATGCCTATACAGCCAGACTCCCCTCATTTCCATAAGTCTCCTGGCTTGAAGGACAAGATTCACTGTGTGGTGTTTGTGATTGACATCAGCAGAGTCAAGCTTCTCTCTGACAAAATGATTGAGAAGTTTGTGGTTTTTCGAAAGAAAGCCAACCAGCTAAGTGTGTAACAATTTTGAACAGATTTTAATTAATTTCAAGTGACATGAGGGTATTATATCGTGTAAATGATGGAAATTCAATCTACAGTACACTTACTGTATATATAGGGGCAACCTCTCCACCAACCTGAGTTTAAAGAGATCAGAAAATTCTGTCCTCATTCACTCACCCACATGTTGTTCCAAATCTGTATGACTTTCTTGTGTTCTGTGGAACACACAATAAAAATATATTTTGAAGAATGCTGGTTACTAAACCAGTTTGGTTTTCATTGACTTCCATTATATGGACAAAACTACAATGGAAGTCAATAGGAATATAAACAATTTGGTGTTTAACATTTTTTCTAAATATCTTCTTTTGTGTTCAGCAGTTGAAAGAAATTAATACAGGTTTGGAACGACATAAGAGTAAGTAAATAATTACAGGATTTTGTGGTGGACTGTCCCTTTAAATCCCATGCTCAAGAGCACATCTTGTGGGGTTAAAGTGTACAACTAGCATGAGTCTTTAATCATTAGGGTTGCATCATCATAGGATAGTGGTCTCTGGGATGTGATAGCATATAAGGTGTTGTTCTGTACTTCAGGTATTCCTCAGCTGGTTCTGCTGACTAAGGTGGATGAGGCCTGCCCCTTAGTGGCAGAAGACCTGAAAAATGTCTACCAGAGCCACTATATCAACAAAATGGTATGAATTAATGTATATACATTTGTAGTAAGTATTCTGTAATGTTCAGTTTGTTTTACATATTGTCTTGGTGAATTATTTTGTGACAGATGCAGGAGGTTAGCTTTCAGCTTGGAGTTTCTCTTTCTGTTGTGGTCCCAGTGAAAAACTACTACCAAGAACTGGAAATAGACCCTCAAACAGACATTCTGCTTCTAAACGCTGTTGTTCAGATGCTCAGAGCTGCTGAGGGCTATTTTGATGATTTTTACAATCCAGAAGAGAGGTCTGAGTAAAAACCATTTTCCCTTTCTGACCAAAAGATTTTGAATATCAGTACACTCTTAAAAATAAAGGTGCTTCAAAGGGTTCTTCAAGCGATGCCATAGAAGAACCATTTTTGGTTCCACAAAGAACCATTCAGTCAAAGGTTCTTTAAAGAACCATCTCTTTCTTGCGTTTTTATAATCTGAAGAACCTACTTTCACCACAAAGAACCTTTTGCGAAACAGAAAGGTTCTTCAGATGTTAAAGGTTCTTTATGGAACCATTTAGACAAAAAGGTTCTTCTATGGCATCATGAAGCACCTTTATTTTTAAGAGTGTACACTGAACAAATTGGTGTAGAAACAATTTTCTGCCATTAACTTAACAAATAATGATAATTAAAAAAAACAGTAACACACTGAATTACAGTAAACATAACATTTTCAAGTAGAAACACTAAAATATAATTTTTTTGCACAACATACATAAAAATCATATCTCTTCGTTTACACATAATCACATTTGACAAGCTCATCTCTGTTCTCAGAATCAGAAGAACGCTTCTCTCTGTTAAGAAGCTTTACAAACTGTCTTTGTAAACTGTAAATTGTGCAGCTGTAATTGGTGTGGTTTATTAACAACTCTATCTTGTCTTATTAAATGCTGAGATGATAAGATTGTGCCTTCAGTCAGTGTATATTAAAAATAATTATGCTTATGTTGATTAAGTCTCTTCCTATGCTAATTCATTTTATCAGCAAGTGTGACTGTGATTATGTTCATTATGTTACTGTATAATCATTCAAAGCTAATAAAAATAGAGGCTATTTAGTGGAATTATTTAATATTTGAAAGTGCAGTTTGTGCCTGTGGCATTATATTTGCAGTCTAGTGACACAAGTAAGATAACTCGTTTTTTTTTTTTTTTTTTTTTTCAAAAATCATGTTTTTATTGTTAGTTAGCTGTATTTTTTTTGTTGTTGTTATTTTTACTTAATCAAAATAATCCAACTGCAATTTGATGCATAATGGGAAAAAAAACATGATTTTTGAAAATTGTTAAAAAATTTAGTTATTTGGTTTTGCAAATGAACTCTTCATATACATTATGGATCAAGTGCATTTTGTGAGGGGGAAAAATGTTAATTTTCATGACATTTAAGAACAGTTTCACCAAATTACAAAGGCAAAGGGACGGTCTTCTGTTGTTCCTGGCACATGTGATGTGAATTCATTTCTGATATACCGGTAGTTAGGCATCCTCTCTGAAATGTTTTAATGTACACAGCATTCCCCAGTGGTGGTGTGACAAACCTTTACTCTTCCATTGACTACATCCACAAGTCTAACAAAGATAAAACATATGTGAATCTGAAAAATATAAAGAATACTAAATGTTGACTTTATTTATTGATATTTTTTCATACATGAGGAAAGATCTGAGAATATAGTTATAGTGATACTCTAATAATGTAATAAAGCAATTACTAAATCAATACATGTACATACTGAAAAACTAAACAGTAGAAATGCTAACCAGCTGGAAAATGTATTGTTAAATGTGAATTTGAATGTAACGTTCCTCTGTGTGGATACTATTTGTTTTTTCTGACATCTCATTTTATGACTATAGAGTCAGTCAGGTTCTTGTACGGTGTGTTGAGTGTTTCCTGTCACTGTGGGTCTCAGAGCACAGTAATACAGAGCAGAGTCTGATACAGCAGCAGAAGAGATGATCAGATCCACACTGTTATCTTCTTTTCTGGGACTGATGGATATTCCAGAAACTGGAGGATTAGCACAAGTAGTTGATCCATAGGAATCCAGGATGAGGAACTGTGGTGGTGAACCTGCATATTGCAGATACCAGTGAAGACTCTTGACAGAACCAGTGTAGTTACAAGAGAGTTTCACAGTCTCAGTCTCGGTGGCAAATGCTGCATCACTGTATGGGGTGATGACATCTTTAGCTCTGTTACCTACTGTTACCTAAAGCTTATTTAAGCATGTTTAAAATGAGATATGGTGAAGTAATGATACATGTAAGAATTTACCTTGAGTTAAAGTCAGCAGTATAAGCACACAAGTGAACATGATGGTAGTGTCTGCTTTCATCAGTGATCTGTGATGCTGATTATCACTGAACTAATCTGTTTCAC
>NW_015506058.1:4141-4671 GCF_001515645.1 Sinocyclocheilus grahami | reverse complement strand
TCTTAGAGCACAGTAATAGAGAGCTGAATCTGACAGAGTTACACTGGTAATAGTGATTTCAGTGGATGATTGGGATGTAGTCGCCCAAAACCGACGGTCTGGTATATCCTCGCTGCTGCTCCATGATCGAGCACCTTTACGCAATAAAAACTGGGGTTCTCTGTTTAGATACTGTCTGTACCAGTAAAGCATAGCATAAGTGCTGATTGTATCATAAGTGCAGCTCAGTGTCACAGACTCTCCTTCTTTACTGATTATATCATCCTTGACTTTTGGTTCAATGCTGTCAGCAAATACACCTGCAAGACAATAAATTATATTTCATGAAATTTGTATTACTCCTTTGTAGCAATATATGATGTCCGTTTTCTAATTTAATTGCAAGTGCACTTTACCTGATACTGTTATAAGAATCAGTAGAACATATCTCTCCATGGCGAGAAATTTACTTGTAAACAAGGCCTATCAATATATGCTTGATGATTTTAAGTTAAAGGTAAATGTATGAATGTAGTGGAAAGTCATTTGTG
>NW_015506058.1:0-4131 GCF_001515645.1 Sinocyclocheilus grahami | reverse complement strand
TTTGAAAGTTAAACATCATTTACTCAGTTCAGACTGAATGTATTGTTTCTGTTGTAACTTCACCCCCTTGTGGCTGATGACAAACATATACATGTATCACAAAACTGATGCATTCATAATAGAGACCAAAAATGTGCAAAAATGCTCCAACAAAACAGTATAATTGTTCACTTTTGTTGTCACAACAGAAATTTCAGAAATATTTTCCCAGGTTTACTCTATATTGGATTACATGACTTTTACGAAGACTATGAATGAAGAGCATGAATAAAGTGTGATGTTCAATCACTAGCCATTTTAAAACATTTCATTTTAACAATCACGAATGCAACATTAACATTGCATTTTAATCAATAGTGTACATCTGTATTTTGAATGCAAATCTCTGTGTAATTCCACATCAGAATTATAATTTCTTAATAGATGATGTATAATTGTGTCACTGCAAATCTGTAATAGTCTTTCAGGTTTTTGTTTTCGGATTCTTCTAGCACACAATGATAAAGAGTATATTTCATATATTATAAAATATACATATGTAATATATATGTAATATATTCAGAAGACATGCAATTTATGGTACATTCATCTATAGTTTAGCTGTTGGGAGGGTTTTTGTACAGAGTTCTTGTGTTTCCTGTCACTGTGGGCGTCAGTGCGCAGTAGTACAGAGCAGCATCTGTCAGTTTAGTGGAGGAGATCTCTAGAATCACATGGGTTTTCTCTTCATTCACTTTCCCAAAGAATCGAGGATCTCGATCCACAATTTCTGACTTTTGTGAAACTTTTCCTGTAGAAGGTATTATTATCAAAAGAAATTCAGGAGCTGATCCGGGATACTGGCGATACCACTGCAGTGTGGATGCTGAGGAGTAGCTACAGGACAGAGTAACATTTTCTCCCTCTTTCTTAGAAACCTCAGTCTGGACTGGCGTGATGACATTCGCGAAACTGACACCTTCAAAATCAAGAGTCAAAGAGTCAATTTATAGAAATGCAATGTACATAAAAATGAACTAACACAAACACCCACACTTACTAATCTCAACTAGACAAAATTATAGAAAAGCCAAATAAAATGAATACTTACATATAAGAGAACAAATCAAACCAGTTAAGCAGAGTAACATGTTGATCATAATCAGGATGAAGTTCTAGTTCAGCACAAGATGTTCTTCTACTAAACTTTCTGTTCTTTCCTTGTCCCAGATGATGTGTCAAGCAAACTCCTCCCCTTAAAACTATCATTGAAACAGAAGTATTGTTGAAGAGCTGATTAAAATGACTTTCTGTTTCAAGTAATACACAAATTAAAGCTTATGACACGCCTCAAGAGAGTCTGTAATTTACCTCCACTTTATGTCTGATAAAACACCTTCAATACAAATCTGTATTTGGTTTGCAGGACTAATGTTAATTGGCCATTTAAGTCTAAACACATAATTGTATCATGCTTGCAGTCATATTTGAAGATGATATGAAAGACACCTCTGAATGTTATAGTAGGTGCTTGACAGTGATGCAATGTGTGATCTATCTTAGTTTTTGTGCAGTGTTGTCATGGTCACTGTACCATACTTGGCTACACATGATGTAAATTTCACTTTTCACTTTCAATTTCTAATAGCCTGTGGCTTGTTGCAATCAAACAGAAGGTATTAAAGATGCATGGGAAACATTTCTTGTTCTGTTGTTCTTTGGTCACGTAATTGTAGTCAGCGCGTAGACCTACTACTGATCAAATTAAAGTTACCCAAAAATTAAGATTGACTGACAATTTACTCGCCCTCACCCAAAGTTTATTTCTTCATTGGAACAGATTTGTAGAAATTTTAGAGTCCAAACAGCTGATAAAAACATCACAATAATCCACACGAGTCCATCAGTTAATGTCTTGTGAAGGTGTTTGTAAGAAGTCCATCATTAAGGCATTTTAACTTGAAACCATCGCTTCTGGACAAAATATGACTCCATAATACATTATATTCACTGTTTCGAACTGTTTTTGCTTGTAAACAGTGTTAAATTGTGTGCATATTTATCTCCTGATTCAGACAAGATGACTTTTTTACTGGAGAAAGCAATATTATGCATAGAGGACTCATATTTTAGATTGAAGCAACGGTTTGAAGTTAAAGCCTCTTAATGATAAATCTGGCTATTAGAAATGCACAGCTTTTGGCCTTACATGATGCTAATTTATGGACTGGAGTCTTGTGGATTACTTGTGGATTATTGTGATGTTTTTATCATCTGTTTGGACTCTCATTCTGATGGCACCCATTCACTGCAAAGGATCTATTAGTGAGCAAGTGATGTAATGCTAAATTTCACCAAATCCGTTCCAAACTCATCATGCATAGCATGAGAATGAATAAATTTTTAGAAAATGTTGGGTAAACTGTTCCTTTAAAAAAATGAAACACACAGTTTAATTGTAAGATACCCTTATTTACTCTCGCAAGTGGTGATTTGTGCATAGAAAATTTTATTTTAAGAGGCTCTTTTGTGGGAAGGTTTATTGTGGGATGACAACAACATTTATTGAAATTAATCTTGTTTTGCAGTTTCCTCCGAAGCAGTTTTTTTTCCCAGCAGGTGTTACAATATTGTGTTTGTGAAAAAAGTTGTGGTTTTACACAAGATATGATTGTGGTTTAATTTTCATTTGATTCTTTTTTTTTTAAGGCAAAAACTACATGTGAGTTTTTGTAAAGCTTCCCAGGCATTTTATTTCACTGGGCTGCTACTCTTAGAGCACAATAATAGAGAGCTGAATCTGACAGAGTTACACTCTTAATAATGAGTTCAGTGGATGTATCTGATGTAGTCGATTGAAACCGAGTGTCTGGTATATATTCATATCTGCTCCATGACCGGGCACCTTTACGCAGTAAAAGTTCTGGTTCTCTATTAAGTGACTGTCTGTACCAATACAGCTCGACATAATCACTGCTTGTATCATACAAGCAACTCAGTGTTACACGCTCAACTTCTTTTCTGTAAATATTAGTTTCCTTTGGTTGAATGCTGTCAGATAATACACCTGCAAGAGAATTGGGCAGATTTCACAATAGGTCAGCTGGCTTTTCCACTTATCCAAAAATACATAACATTTGTAAATGAAAATTACAATAGCAAATCAGTTTCTTAAATAAATAATGTTGTTGTAATAGAGTAAAAATATGAGCATAATTCATTTCAATATACAGTATGTTTGAGTCTGCTCAGATTAAATGTTTTATACCTGTTGCTGTTATTAGAATCAGTAGAACGCATCTCTCCATGTTGGGAAGGTTTACTAACTGTCTTTGTAAACTGAAGTTATGGTGTATGTGTGTAGTGGCCTATTGTGCAACTGCAATGTGGGTGTGGTTTGTGTCTATTGCATTATATTTGCAGTCGTGACACATTTTGTTATGGTGTATTGATTGATATCTATATACATTATCGATCAAGTACATTTTGTGAGGAAAAACAAACCATTTAGGTCCTTTGAAATCTGTCACAAAATGATTGATTCAGTAAATTTCACAATCCTCTGAGTCATGTTTTACCCAAGGATTTATTTTTTTATTTTTTTACTTGAAGCCTCTTTTTTGACCATTAAGATTTTTAGCAATGTGGCATTATTCATTTTCATGACATTTAAGAACAGTTTCACCAAATTACACAAATGTAGAGAGCAATAGGAACTGTCTTCTGTTGTTCTTTGCACAGGTGAATTAATTTCTGATGCAGTTACAGTAGGTGACCTCTCTGAATTGTTTTAATGTACACAGCACCGCCCAGTGGTGGTGTGACAAACATTTATTATCCCATTTACAATATCCATGAGTCTAACAAGGATAAAACATTTGGGAATCTGAAAAATATAAAGGATGATTAATGTTGACTTTATTTATTTATTGACATGCTTTCAAATAGTTATATAATAGTCCTTTAGTGATATTCCATCAATGATCTCATTCAATAATGAGAATGTACTAAATAAATAAGAAATTCTATGCAGTATAAATATTAACCAGCTGGAAGATGTATTGTTAAATATGAATTTGAATGTAATGTTAATCTGTGTGGATGCTGTTTGTTGTTCTGACATCTCATTTTATGACTATAGAGTCAGTCAGG
>NW_015506057.1:838505-857868 GCF_001515645.1 Sinocyclocheilus grahami | reverse complement strand
TTGGAGTGTTACAAGCGGTTTGTGAATAGATAAGATCCCTAAAGTAAAAAATCCCCAAAGACTAAAGTCTCAAACCCAAAGAGATATTCTTTATAAAAGTTAAGACTTATCCACACCCTCCTAAAACGCCTCGTTTAAACACGCCCCCACATGTCTACATCACTGTGTGGGAAGATTTGCATAACACCACCCAAATGTTCATGCAAAGAAAGAAGGTGTAACTTTGATTCTCGCTGTAGTATTGTTGCCGCTGCCGCCACGTCGTGGAGACGCTGTGTGTTTCATTGTGAAAGTGAAACTACTTTGTTTGGTCTTCCAAAAGAGGACACAACTAGAAATCAGTGGTTAAGTTGTATTTACAACACTGTTCCAGAACAGTTCAAACCAAATATTCGTGTGTGTGTGCATGGTAAGGGGTGTAACATTTCCGTCGCATGAGGTATTCGGCCAATCACAATGCACTGGATAGTTGACCAATCAGATCACACCTCGCTTTTCAGACCAATGAGCTTTGTAAAAATCAACGCGTTTCAGAAAGGCAGGGCATAGAGGAGAAACAATAATGTACCATATGTGGAAAATAATGTTTTTTGAACCTTAAACCGCATTAACACATTTCATTACACCAAATAAATTTTTTTTTTTTTTAGCAACGTCACATGACCCCTTTAAAGCTTTAAGTATTACCGAATTTGAAAGTTATTTTCAATGTGATGACATTATTCGTTCATCTTTCATTGGTTGCTCCCATTTATAAAACTAAAAGTTTCATAATGTAGGGAAGCAAACATTTATTTAAAAATAAAAAAAGACAAATTACCACTAGTGGAAGGCTGCATAGGCTTAATAGCCATTTCCACTCCCTAATATATATTATTTGTATTTATTAAATTATGTTTAGACATTATGAACGACAGTAAAAGTAAATTTTATCCACATCTCAACTACCCAGACAGCACAAGTACATCTGTAAGACGTCTGCTAAAGATCTGGGAAACATCTGTGTAATCTGATAAACAGTTTTACATGCATTCTAATAAATGTCTATTTGACATCTGACAGGAAACGTCTTAAGAGACGTATTGCAGATGAGCAAACACGCAAAAAAATACATCTTGCAGATGTAAATGCAGACATCAAATAGACATCTCCGAGATGTACATGTGCGATTGGGGTGAGTGCTTTACTGTCAGGTGCTGGTGCCACCTTCTGTAGAACTTAATGGCACTGGTGCTGGTGTCCTCAAATGTTAGTCTGGAGCCCTACAATGGTTCTCGAAGTCAGAAAAGTCATAACATTGTTAGAAGAATGTTGTCTGTGGTATATTTTCACTGCAAAACAATAAGAAATGGCGCAAATATCACTGCCAATTTTGAGAAAAGCCGCAGCAAAATCAGTCAGTTTAGGCCACAAAATCCTGGAGGGACTGGTATGATTTTCTTTGATTTAAGACCCCCTAATAGAACAGACACACCTGCCGATTTGTCACCTGAAGACCGATGTCCTCTGAAATACTCCTAGAACGTTGGCGAGTGAGGGAGAGTTGAGTTGGCATGTTTGAGATGAATCTGTGTGTAGTAGAAAAAAACTTCTGTAATCTGGTGTTGAGTGATTTTATTTTTCAAGTTCTTCTGTGTTTATTTCTTTTCTTATCAGTCTTTTGATTTGCCCCCATCTGTTTTATTTTTATTTATTTATTTTTTTGGTCATTTGTTTGAAAGTGTTGCCCTTTGATTTCATTGTAAATAATGTAAATATTACCAAGTTCTATCACCGGAGAGGCAGTAGACTTTTTTGTTTTGGATTGCCTGTGATTGCTGTAGCCAGGAAGTCAGGGAAGTCCACTCTAATTTATTTTCTTTTTATCTAGGTCAAGTAGTGGTTATGTGTTTAGTCAGTAGCATCTTTTGCTTGTTGTTTTGGCTTTTACCAAGCCCGAGATTCATATTTGAGTGGTGTAAGAGAAAACCAAACCACCCCTTGGAAACCGTAACAGCGGTTCACCGCTATTCCGTTCATTTTCATATCAAGCTACCAGCTAACATCAAAATTTAAGACATTTAAAACAATTTAAATGACAAAACTCACTTTTAGACACCAGCAAATATCTGAATTAACTTACGATAGCGACCCAATGGAAATTGATCACCGTATGAGACAGAAATGTATTTTATGCAATGCTAAAGACTACGCATGCTATCCATCACCATTATAAATAAATGTATGCTTATGAAAATACCAGACACCACTTGATTATAATCATATATGATTTGTACAAGATCTTCATGTATTTATTTGTTTTCATATTTGTTCGGTCTCTTACCTATGTCTTTGATACCAGGCTTCTGCATATGTCAGAAAAATATTGATAAACCCTTCTATGTTTATGTATATTTTGTTATATGTGTACGCATTTGGACGTAAAAGCATAATGGAGCCGTTTTGTGCATTCCTGTTATCACAAATAAACAGCAGCTGCGACTGAACAAGTATGTGTGTTCTATTTTTATATGAAATAATGATAAATATCAGTTTGATTTAACATGCTGACACAAATTAATAAATAGGTGAGCTGAAATCTGCCATAGGGGAAAAGACCCTGCAAACGTTCAAGAGCTTGAACAAATTGCTGTAATTTTCTCCCACTCTTCCTTTGCAGAGAAATGCAAGAAGCTTATAGATGGCTACAAGAAACGTTTGGAGGCTGTCATTGTTTGTTTGTTTGTCTCTTTCGCAGCAAAGGTGTGCTGCTGTGGAGAATGGTTCCCCTAAGAAATTATTTATTGCTAACATTTTGTTTCTCACACCACGTTGAGCAACTTTTTTTCCCCCAGAGGACCCATTCTGAAGGCCCATTCAACTGAAGTTTGAGGTTTTTTTTCATATAAAAACGTTATGTTAACATCTGTCACGGTTGTTCTGTTTACATAGACTTTGAGTTTGTTTTCATTTCCTGTGACCTAGTTTTCCTTAGTTCCCTTGATTAGTTCATTCTGTTCACCTGTGTCCTGTTAATTAAGTCATTATTTCCTCATGTTTGTATAAATACTCCTTGTTTACTTCTCTCAGGCTATGTCCACACGAAGCCAGAGCTCTCCCTATCCAATCTTTTTTTCCCATATCAAGCAATATCTGCGTCCACACGAAACCAAAAACGATGTAGTATAAATGCCAGACCAGTATGTGGCGCTGTAATTCTACCACAGAGATACACTAAAAACGGAGAAGACGACTTGGACTATGCGCATAAACCTTGCGTGCGGTATACAAACGAACATGGATCAATACATTTATTAATCCGTGTTAATGTTAGTTAATAAAAAGACAATCGTTCAGTGTTTGTTCATGTTTTTGTTGCTGACTTTGGAGATTGGTAGGGATAGATGTATCGATCCGATGTATCGATACTGATGCGAGTATCGAAAGTATCAATACTCAAACAATAAATATCGATACTAAGGTGTGTTTTATTTACCAGTGATTTTGTTTATTTAACAAAAAAATAATGCATTGAATTGGACGAATATATCGAAAACAAAATAAGTGGTATCGCCCATCCCTAGAGATTGGACCAAGTGTAAAGAAAGGTTGGAGTACCTGCGAAGAAAGTACCGTGATTGCCCCAAAAACAACAAAAAGACCGGATCAAACCCCATAAAATGTCCTTATTTTGAAGAACTGGACGCTATTCTCGGTAAGATTAATCAACATTTCCCTTCTAACGTTAGCTAACATATGCTACAGTAATGGCCAGTTTAGCCGCAACATAACGTTTCAGTGGCTAAGGTAAGTTATAGTGATGTTAACGTTATGCAAACATACAGTATGGTACATTAATAGTCAGTTTTTAATAGTCAAGTTAACGTACAGTAACGTTAACTTGCTAACTTAAGTAATGCCGCAAAATTTACGCAACCACTTGCCAATTGTTGCACGGCAGCTTTACTTTAGTTTTCTATTGTGTTTTTACAGGTTGCCGACCTATGAACAACCCCGTAGACATGAGGATGGATAACGGGGGGAGTTCAGATGAGGAATCTTACTGTGGTAAGTAGCCTACACTGGCCTGTACACTTCATAAAACTTTAATGCTATATTGTGTTGTTAATTTATATGTTGACATTATATCTTCTCTATGTTTATATAAAGAATTAAGTAAAAAGTATTAATAGTAAATCATTACCGAGTGAACCTGCTCGATTTTCTTTTGTATTCAGTAGGTTCATCTGAGAGCCCTGAGGATCACAACACCTCCAGGGAAAATGATGCAGAGGATGAGGCATCCAATCATGGCTCAGCATCCAAAGCACCAACACCCCCCTCCTCCTCCTGCTGAACCCAAGCCACAAGGTGGGCTCTCATGTTGGTAAACTTTTCAATAAGGTACACAAATGTAGGTAGTTACTGAGCGAATGGATGATATGGTTAGCTGTAGATGATACTACAACCCGTCAATGTTTTGTGAATGTACCTTTTGGCAACACTTGTTTTGACTACATACGTGTGTCAGAGGCAACAACACTACCACACACTAGATTCCCAAGTTCAGTTGAGTGATGCACATGCTACGAGCAGGTAATTGTATTGGAGCTCTCATAATAACTTTTATTGTTATTCTCAATTACAGTGATGCTTTGTTGTGTGTGCACGTTCATGTATGAATACAATAGGCTGTGAAACCAGGCTTGTTTGGTTGATGCTGTGGTAGACGGCAATAAACCTGCACTTGCAAAATCCCAGGACTGTCTTCCTCACCCTGCTGGGGAGTAGCCTACCACTATTACAGCATAATACAAAGACCACACAACACAGCATCACTTTAATTGAGAATAAAAATAAAAGGAATTATGAGAGTTAAAAAACGTCCTTTTATTAACAGGTGCATTACTCAGATGAACTTTGGCACGTTGCGTGGGGTTGTGACACTGCCAGGGACACAGATGTGACATTGCTGCACACAATCTGTATTGTTAAAAGCGCTATATAAATAAAGGTGACTTGACTTGACAGATGTAACCAAAACAAGTGTCCCGAAGATATATTCACAAACCATTAAATGACCATTACATAGTTCTTACCAAAGATATAGAAATTTAATTTAATCACTGTAGCATTGAACGTTCCCGGTATTGAAGGGTTATACCATCTGAAATTGCTGAAATAAATGTTTTGTTTTTGCAGCACATCGCCGAAGAAAGGGACGAAAAACCCAGATAACGGCGGCAATGGACAAGGGTCTGGACCGTCTCCTACAAAAAAGAGAACACCCATGACTTCGACAGGGAGCGGTTTGAATGGGAGAAATAGAATGGAGCTGGAAAGGAAACGTCTTGATTTTGAAATGAAGATGGAAGCTGATGAAAAGAGAGCAGAAGAGAACAGGGCGTTAATGCTCCAGTTGTTTCAGTGCTTTATGCCCCAATCCCTCCATTCACCTTTTTCAGCCCCTCATTACTACCCTTATACACCACCTCCCCAATGCCCATCAGCTGAGATCATGAACTATCCATCTACAGTCCCTGGACCCCCTGCCCCAGCAGCATATCAAGCGCACTACTACAATGACCCACCCATGTAGCGTTTTGTGCCATATCATCTTGCAGGAAAGCATTATTTGTTCTTAGGCCTTTTAGATTTAGAGTGTTTATATGCAAGACAGAAGCGCTGGCAGTTCACTGTTTTATTCATTTCAATTTGCTTTGATGTTTGGTTCTGGTGCATCCCTACAGAAAGCAGTATTTTGCACAATCTATATAGGGAAAAAGGTAAAGAAAAAAAAACTTGACTCAACTTTGGCTGGACAAATTCTGAATGTGCCATTTTTATTTTAGGAAAGCAATATTTGCACCTTTTTTATTTTGTAACAAAATGCTTAACTTTTTTTTCACAGTTTGAATATAAAATTATTTTATATTCATTGTTTTTTATATCCAAACACTGGGGGGAAAAAAAAATAGTTGAACAAAAGTTGAAACTTATGTGAATTTCCAAGTTCAGAAATGAAGGATGCTATGCGCTACAAATAAATGTTTGATTTCAATTTCACGTGGGTCTTGACTGCATACTTTGGGTATGAGCTTCCAAGGCTTCTCTGCACTTTACTGATTTGTGTGAATATGAGCTACCAAGGCCTCCCGGATGCGCTCTGCTGGGGAGAGAGTTGGTACATCATGCTGCTCTGGTCCTGCCTCTGGCTGATCCAACACCTCTTCCTGTGGTTCCTTTTCATAATACATCACCAGCGGCCTTTGAGGCGACCAAATGTGTGTTCAACGTGGATACGAGCACGGCTCAAGGAGGCGTTGTAGGCTGCCCTGGGTCCCCTTGCTGTACCTTCTGGGAATGGCTTCATTATGTTGCTAGTCAAGCTGTAGGCAGAATCGGCCACTATCAGGACAGGTATGTTGACCCCTTGGATGTTCCTGCTGAATGAAGGGAAAAAGGTACCATCTTCCAGCACAGACGGGAACACTCAAAAACATATGCATCGTGGCACTTCCCAGGCCAGCCAACATCGAAATCAAGGAAGCAGTAAGTGTGGTCTACAAGTCCTTGAAGAAGAACACTGTACCATCCTTTTCTGTTATAATAGTCGGTGGGATAGCTTGCTGGGGCAATGACTGGGCATCCAGTGATGATGGCTTGGACTTCAGGGACAGTTTTTGGCCTCTTAGGCGGTGTTGGTTCCAATACCAAACAGGTTAGCAATGTCATGAAACTCAACATTACTGGCAAACTTGTAGATGGTAACTACCCTCTTCTCTAGAGGTACTGGATCCAACATGTTGGTAATTTGGGGGTTGATGTATGGGTGCAGCTGGTCACAAAGGACATTGAAGGTCTCCTTGGGCATTCTGAAGTTTAGGTACCAATCATTTTCTTAAATTCTGGAGCACCTCTGTTTCCCAGAAGGAAGGGCCTCGCTCCCGTGGTGTTCTCTCATTGTACCATGAATTTACTATAAAAGAGAGAAGGCAGTCAGTACACATTGTCAGTTTGCAGTTTTTATATTCAACACAGACATTCAAATCATCATTCAAATTAATTAAAATAAGGGGAAGACCTACATTATTACAAATTTAAGTACCTAAACTACAGAAAACGATTTGCATGAGAACCGTGATGTCCTAAGTATAAAGAAATTTAAGGATGGCATTGTGATTCAAAGATTAGTTAATAACTACAATGCATAACTGTAAAAGAATCCCACCAGAAAACACAACTGCCAATATTGCTTGCATTTGTGTAGCACATTTTTAATAAATATATTTACTGTAGTCTGTATTCTTCACTCTTTAAAGCTTACACATGGGCTAGTACGATTGAGATAATTAAAAAAAATAATTAAGTCTATTATCATTAAAATGTATTAAATGCAGATAGCAATAATAAATTAACAAAAATACTTCTATCCAAATTATATTTCTTATAGCCGTGTGGAAAATGTTTTCATGGGGTGACTAGATGGCATTGTGTCCTTTTGGCGTATTCCCTGGTTGAGAGTCCCGTTCTATGGTGATGGATAAACTAAACAAAAATGGTGTCCCGTCTCATTTACATTTTACCAGGTTCAAATCTAATAGCTCAAGTTTTACGCTTGATTTATAATAGATTAAGCTCGAATTATGATGTGAACATCCTCGCTTAATTGTGCACTATTTTTGGATAGGCTAGATTACGTGAAAATATCTTATAGGTCTAGCTGTACGATATAAACAGAAGAATGTTACTTACTGCATGATGTTATACATGTCATCCATCTCCATCTAATCATTCTTTTTGTTTTCACGCTTTTGATGGTTTGCTTTCTCTTTCTGCAAATTGTATCGTTGTATGGTGTATGGCGATATGACCCATCACCCAAAATACACCCAAAACACTCCAACGCAGCATCCATTCTTCTGAAGGATGGATAAAAAGGTGCACAGGAAACGAGATAGCCCTGCCAGATTACAGAGATGCCAATTCGCACGGGACTAATATCACAGGACCTCGATGTTCGGCGAAATATGGTAGGTCATTTGCGGGGGGGATTTTTACTTTACAAATTACAGACATGGACATACAGATTCGCACGGGATTAAGATCACAGACAACCTCCGCAATTATTACAAATGACTGGATACTAATCCCGTGCAAATAGGGCTTAAGAAGAACTCTTATTTGCAAACTCAAACCGAGACACTCCTTGATTGAAGTGCATCATTTAGAAGAGGATGTTTATCTATCACAAAAGGCTGTGATCAATTGCGATTAATAATTGTAAACCATTGACAGCCCTGCTTAAAACATTAAACATGATATAGATAAAAAAAAACACATAGCACCTGATCTCCAATCTGAAATATGTGCTCACTTTCTGAGAAGGTGGCCAAAAGGTTGTTGTAGAAGGGGCTCAACCTCTGCCTGTCAGGGTTGGGGATGAAGGATGGAGCGAGGACTCAATATTGCAGGAGATAAGGGCTTTTAATTAAAATAAAACAAACAAAAAAAAACAACAAAAACTACCCCGTGGGGGAAAAACAGGCTAGCAAGGCAGGATCACGACAGGACACATCCAGGGAGATATGACGACGAACTGGCCCGGGACTGCAAACACAAGAAGAATAAATGGAGAGCAAATGAGGAGGGTAACGAGGGAACACATGTGGGGCAAATTAACCAATAATCAGGTAACAAGATGGGTGGGGTCACGACAATTGACATGAGAGCACATGGCACACAGGAAACAAAGACAAAAGCCATGTGCTCACACAAAACAAAACACAAGCACATGGCCAGCAAAACAATCACAAGCCATGTACTTGAACAAAAACACTAGCCCCCCTCAAAACGAGGGACGAGGAACACCCAAAAACAAGACAGGAACATGACCGCACAAGACCAGAACAAACATGACAACACAAGACCGATACACAACAGGCAACACAAGACAGGAAAAATCTAAACACAGAGACAAAGAGGGGAGCCAAGCCAGTGCCAGCAGTACAGCCCAGAAAGTCATTAGAGGGACCAGGGAGGGGCGGGAGGGTTGAGCCAGGGAGGCTCAGGCAGTCCAGAAGTCCTGGCAGGATGCCAGAGCGGAAACGGAGGGACGGACCAGGGAGGCTCCGACAATTCCAGAGTCCTGGCTGAAGGCCAGGGTGGGATCGGAGGGACAGACCAGGGAGGCTCCGGCAGTACAGTAGCCCTGGCGGATGTCCAGGGCGGGGCCGGTGGGACTGACCAGATGGGCTCTAGCGCTTCTGGAGTCCTGACAGGGGACCAAGGCAGAGCTGGGAGCTTGGCAGGAAGGAAGGGTGGAGCCCGTATCAAGGAGGGAGCCGGCATCAGGGCAATGCGCTTGGGTGGCGCCGGCAGGGCAAGGAGCTTGGGCGGAGCCGGCAGGGCAAGGAGCTTGGGAGGACCTGGGACGGCCTCCATGCCATGTGGGATGGAGGAAGCCCTTTTCCTCCTCCTCCGTCTCTGAGAGCGGGGCACTGCAACTTCGTCGGCCAACTCTGGGGGCGCAGCAGCCTCTTCAACCACCACTGCGGGCACTGCAACCTCATCAAGCACCTCTGGGGGTGCTGCAGCCTCATCGGCCGCCTATAGGGGCGCTACAGCCTTTTCAGCCGCCTCTAGGAGTGGTGAGGCGGACCCATTCTTCCTCCTACCCCTCCTCAGTTTACGAGACCGAGGCGCTGCAGCCTCTTCGGCCACCTCTGGGGGCGCTGCAGATTCCTCAGCAGTCGCTGGGGACGCTGCAGCCTCTTCGGCCGTCTCTGGGGGCGCTACAGCCTCTTCGGCCAGAGGATTACCCTGACGGGCTAGGAATTTGACGAACCCCTCAAATGACAGGTGATCCAGCCCTCTCATCCTCCACCAGTTGAGGGGCTCATCAAGGGCGTAATTAAAGAGGTCCTTGAGGGCCGCATGATTGAACCACAGTCCCTCTGCAGTTATGCTGAACTCCAGGGCGAACTCCCTCAGGTCAGCCCCTTGTTGACGGAGGGAGCTCAAGGACTTGAACTGGCGCATGCGTTCATAGAGAGGGCTGGAGAGAGTGGAGGCTGGTGGACGGCGCAAGCCCTTCCTCCGCTGAGTCCTCATCTTTGGCCAGTTCGTACTGTCAGGGTTGGGGATGAAGGATGGAGTGAGAACTTTTAATTCAAATAAAACAAAATAAACAACAAAAACTACCCCGTGGGGGGAAAACAGGCTGGCAAGGCAAGGCAAGGCAGGATCACGACAGGACACATCCAGGGAGATATGACGACGAACTGGCCCGGGACTGCAAACACAAGGAGAATAAATGGAGAGCAAATGAGGAGGGTAACGAGGGAACACATGTGGGGCAAATTAACCAATAATCAGGTAACAAGATGGGTGGGGTCAAGACAATTGACATGAGAGCACATGGCACATAGGAAACAAAGACAAAATCCTTGTGCTCAAACAAAACACAAGCACATGGCCAGCAAAACAATCACAAGCCATGTGCTTGAACAAAAAGACACGAACACGCAGCTAATGAGAAAACTCATATGCCGCGTGTTCACTCAAGACAACAAGAAAAGCTACACAAAACACAACACACGCGGGACAGAAGAGCGCACGGCCGAGCGATTACGAGACCGCACGCTCACACAACCAGACAGAACATGGAGCGTGAGTGTCCGGACCCTGACACGAAACCGAAACTCAACAAGACATGAGTGCCGGGATCTGAACACCACGCTCCAACATGAAACAGTACACGCAGACGAGAGCGCACGGCTCGAGCACTCTCAAAGCCGCACGCTCCCATGAAACTTGCTGACTCAGCAATCAGCTGAAGCGGGATCTCATCTGATCTACTGCAGTGTAGAGCGCACGGCTCGAGCACTCTCAAAGCCGCACGCTCCCATGAAAACAATGACATGACGCGAGTGTCAGGGCTCTGTCACAAAACCATGAATTACACTAGACCGAAGTGACAGAACCCTGCCACTGTCCTGCCGTAGTCTAGTAATGCAGCTTGACTCTCTGACCATGCATCATGGTTGAATGTTCTGAAGCAGTCAACTACACCTTCTCCTGACTGACTCAGCAAACAGCTGAAGCGGGATCTCATCTGATCTACTGCAGTGTAACTGCTGCTGCCACATGCAGATTACTGAAAACATCACCAGTCAAGAGAATTTGCTCTTTCAGATCCTTGTTCTGAAAAACATTTTAACACCAATAGCAAAATACTACTGGTACTTTACTAAACTAAATTAATTTTCTAAATATTTTCTCTAATTTGTAACCCGAGAGGTAACAGTATCTCCCTCTTGCTGAATGCTCAGAAACTTCTCTAACATCCCTTCTGGTTTAGGCATGTGAATACAGGAGAGTGGAAAGTGAAAAAAGTGATTTTTTTTTACATATTTTTTATGCTTATTAAGTGTGAATATGGTCAATGTACAATGCATTTTTCTGAGAAAAATAAAATACACACAAACAAAACAAAAAATTATTTAAAAAAATAGAAAACCATCAAAGCGTAGGGTTACATAGATATTGCTAGGACTCTTCAGAGAGATTAAAAACACCTCATAACAAACATGAACCCTTTGTTTTCTGCAGGAGAAAGCAAGTCACACAGGTTTGGAACGACATGAGGGCCAGTAAATGACCTAAATATGAAAGTGAGATGTAATACTGTATGAATAAAATGTAAGGTTTATATTGCATCTGTAAATATATAATAAAATATTAATTTATGCACAAAACAGGTTAAAAAGAAGGAAACTGATGACTGATAAACCTGAACTGAAAACATGCACAAATCTAAACAGACGTGACACTTAATTCTTATGAACATTCACAAAATGTATTTACATAAATAAATACGAACAGGCGTTGCAGCTTCCCAATCCAAAACGTGTGGCAATAACCCAATCGTCTGGCCTTCAGATCTGTAGGACAAGAAACCATGAATTAATGGTGCGTTCAAGTCATGTCGGATAGATTGTGGTGGCATTCATGTTCAACTCGTAAATACAATGTCGTTATTACGTGTGGGAAACTTGAAATTTTCTTTAAAAAAAATCTTTAAAAAGTTACATTAAATTATTTAAAAAGCCCAGAGTTTCCGAGTTGGGGGCGTGTCAGTGAGAAAACATGTTGGATGTAATGGATGCAGCCAAAGACTAGAGATATGCAGCGTCTGTATTGACGGTAAATTTGTTAAAATTAATAAAATATTTTATTATTGTATAATTACCGTAGAATATATGATTCTGTTTACATCACCTTCATA
Source organism: Sinocyclocheilus grahami (assembly GCF_001515645.1). Classification (NCBI taxonomy): domain Eukaryota; kingdom Metazoa; phylum Chordata; class Actinopteri; order Cypriniformes; family Cyprinidae; genus Sinocyclocheilus; species Sinocyclocheilus grahami. Next base: position 845,600 of record NW_015506057.1, on the reverse strand, counting down.
AATTGAATAAAAACAGAAAAAAAGCAATAACACAATCATGCACATTCTTTATTTATTTTATAGATGTAGAGTAAAAAAAAAAATCGTTGAATTTTATGTAGACAAGTTAAATCGCCATCTTGTACCGACCAAAGTGACTCGAACACACCTGACGTCGTAATTATGACTTGTCAACTCATAAATATGAACTTCCCAGGAGGACTTGAATGCACCATAAATCACACATCTGCTGCTTTCAGCTTTTATGATCATGTGACCCACAACACAATCTCACTCAATACAGACAGATGATTTGACAAACACCAGATCTTCTGATCGTGATCATTGATCAGGAATGAGGACAGTCCATTGCTCCATCGACTTGATACTCCATGTTGAATCAAGTCATATAATCATACGTTCACAAGTTTGTACTATCAACATTGCAGCTGCCTGTCGACAAAGAGCTTTGATCACCCAGACAAAAGAAAAGAGATTGACAAAATGTTAGTCTGACTCCTAACTAATGTCAAATATCCTAACTAAGGGGTGAGGGAAATTAAAGATGAAAGCAAAGCATTTTACAGGTGCTTTCATTAACATTTTGATTGTCTAATTCAGTATTAATAGAGCTTTTCATGAAGAATAAAGTCTTGTCAACTTACCAATTCAAATAGGATTCCATACCAACGCTTCTTAAAAAAAAATGTGATGGCCACCTAGAAAATATTTGCAACCATAAGTGAAATGATCCCGTTTTGTTTGTGTACTTGATAATCTACAAACTAAATTTTTTTAAACATGTTTTGATTGAAACTGTATATGCTGATGTTTACATCAGGAGTCAAAGTTCACAGAAAGAAACAAGAGGCAAAAAAGTTTGGTTTATGCTGAAAGAGCAACATACATTTTGGTCATCTGATTTTATAACTTCATGGAGGGAGCCAAAGCTTCCTGACCCAAGCTTCATTCCCACTTCATAAAGACAGTCAAAGGATCCTGAAAAACACACAACAACATGTGAGACTGAAACCAGAAACAGGCTAAAACTGACATGAATCAAAGTAATGTTAACTGAAAAACAACAGGAGTCATATAACAAACTATAGAGCAATTACAACAGAATAAATATACAAATTAAATAGTGTTTCTTTTGGTAGGGTATCTGTATTTAACAATAGTAATCAAGTCACAAATAATGCTGGTTAGGTATGTTTTGACGCTGGGATGCTGGTTTATGCTGGTCCTTTACCAGCACATGACCAGCATAAACCAGCAAAAGGACCAGCATAAACCAGCAAAGGACCAGCTTAAACCAGCAAAATTACCAGCATAAACCAGCAAAATTACTAGCACATGATCAGCATAAACCAGCAAAGGACCATCTTAAACCAGCAAAGGACCAGCTTAAACCAGCAAAGGACCAGCATAAACCAGCAAAAGACCAGTTTAAACCAGCATCCCAGTGTCAAAACATACCTAACCAGCATATGCTGGTTTTTTCAACAGCAGTGTAATTCACAATTCACCACAGGAGGGCATTAGGAGATTATTTCTTTAAATGTATATAAAGGCTATAAATAAATCTACTAAATGAAATGTGCAGCAATAAACATCTGGCAAATTACACAAGGTAAATAACAATTTATTAAATATTAAAAGTATGCAAAATGATTTAATGCAAGGTTTTCCTTGATTAATATGGGCTCTGTATTTGTATGTCTCTGTTGTGTATTTTTAATAAACTCTGTCATTTAAAAGTTAAACATATTCTCTGATTTCTTTGTCATGTTGACATTAGGCCGCGTATGTTAGAGCTCTGAAATGAAAAAGATGTTTCTCTTTATCCTCTACAAGCAATGTAAAGGACAGATGTTGAGATTTATGTCTGTCTGAGTCAATGTAAAAGACTAGAATCAGCAGGAGCGACACATGCTGGACCTGAGAAAAGATTGCTGAGTATTTACTACATTTAACATACTACAAGAACCTCTGACATATGTTTTGTTATGTATGTGTTTTCTGAATGTATGTAATGTATTTCTATGTATATCAGGACTTTTATTTTGGTCTGGCGGTGTGACGTTATAAGGCTACGCCGCGCTCCTGCGTCTGAAGAAAGGTTGGTGTTTTTAAGCATCTGGAGTGTTTAAATAGTTTAAACAGTTTTTGCAAGCGATGTAAAATGAATCATTTATTATGAATTTATCTTTGTAACGTTTCATCTAATATTTATGAGCATTGTTTTTTTTAGTAAAGCGCATCTACACATGATTAACTAATAAGCACCTTATTATTAAGTCTATATATTATTAAGTATATATTAACTAATATACACCTTATTAAGTCTCATTTTGCTCGTGAATCAGTTTATCATAAACACGAATTCGGTCACTGGCAAATAAACGGAGCTTTGCTTTTTGAAACTCCGAGTCAATTGAATCAATTGATTCACTGTTTTGAATCGCTCGAATCACCGTACACACTGACAACATCTGCTGCTCAAAACAGTGTAAATGCAACGAGAACTACAAACAAACGTGTGATTTGACTTTTACTAACTAACAGTAATGTGTCATGAAAGTGGAATCTATTAAATATAATCTACATATTAGATACATCATATAAATCATGAATACTTAAATATTTATATTTTTCTAAAGATAATTGTTTTTTGTGCTCGTTTTGAGTGTTTTTTTTTGTTTGTGTGTGTGTGTGTTGAGTGTTTTTTTTTGTTTGTGTGTGTGTGTGTGTTTTGTCATTTAAGGCCATTAACTCACTCTGACTGACTTTATCTTACCAGTGACTACTGAACTAGGGAGCTGCTTGAGACGCACCCAGATTACTATTATAAATGATGGCGTTTATTAAAGAGGAGAGTGAAGAGATGAAGATTGAAGAAGCATTCAGAGTCAAACATGAAGATACTGAGACACAAACAGAGATGGTGTTTATTAAAGATGAGAGTGAAGACGTAAAGATTAAAGAAACATTCAGAGTCAAACATGAAGATACTGAGGAACAAACAAAGATGGCGTTTATTAAAGATGAGAGTGAAGACACGAGGATTGAAGAAACATTCAGAGTCAAACATGAAGATACTGAGGAACAAACAGGTTGGTTTTAATTCTCAAAGCTGAACTCCAGTTTCCGAGTTGGGCGGGTCATAGGGGTGTTTGGTTCCAGGTTTTTCGGAGTCGACTCTGACCCCCGACTCCCACCATAATTTACCGTGACTGTCCAAATTAGCGGTGACATTACCTTTAAATGAGCTATTACCGTTGCTTGCTGTTGCCGACACTTAATTTCACAGAGGGAAAAGTCACAAAAAACAGCCGTGGTGGAATATTCTCTCAGAATTAAATAAAAAATAATATATTCTTTAATGAATTTGTCACATAATGGTCAGGGGATGGAGCTAAACACATAGTCTTAAACAGCATATTAAAGGGGTCCTATTATGCTCTTTTACAAAGTCTTGATTTTGTTTTGGGGGTGTACTAGAACATGCTCTCATGCTTGGTGGTTCGAAAAACGCATTATTTTTCATATAATTTACATTATTAAAATACCTTTCTCCCCAGGCTGGCACAAACGGCTCGATTAGTTCCGGCTTTGATGAAGGTCCGCCTTCCGAAAAACAAAATGTGTTGTGATTGGTTAGCTGTCCCAGTGCGTTGTGATTGGCGAACAGCTTAGACGGTGTTTCAGTACTGCCACACCCCTTGCTCCGTCTTTCAACAAAAGCTTTTGGCGAATCCGGCACTGTACTCCCTTGTGTTGTGGAAGCTGTCCACTGAACCACTGTTTCCTGACATCATCAGCTTTCGGAAGCCCAAACAAAGACGTTTGGGCACGGAGGTTAAAAAAAACAGCGTTTCAGGCCGTCGCACCACGTCTTTAAAATTCAAATACATTATTTTCTATGAGTGTAGACACACCGGCAGCGCCATTCGGCATCTGTCCGCAGCGCCCAGCTACGTCGTGTTGTACTTGTAAGAATTGTTCTAGACCAGCGGTTCTCAATTCCAGTCCTCGCGTACCCCCGCTCTGCATGTTTTGCACGTCTCTCTTTGTTAACACACCTGATTCAGATCATCTCGTTAGAAGTGAGCTCCGTGCATGAACTGTGTTCCGATTGACATGGTCCCTACACAGTGTCCATTGCTCCCTACTCCCTGAGCTGGGGAAATCCATTGAAGTTTACTTCACTTCGGAATATTCATTTACAGATTTGCGCTGCGCCGCTGCCTGCAGCGTCTTCACACACAAACGAAACTTACTAGAGAAGCGTGAAGTGGGACATAATATACCTCTGTAAATAAATACAATTTAAATTCACATCTCGCACACTTAAATGCCCTTTGTATGGAACATATACGCTCCCTTCAAACTGGAATCATGGAGGAATATCCGGTAATGTCCACTTCGCAGGGCACTTACATTCAAATATAACAAACGTATGAAGCAACAAGAGAAACACAAAATGTGCAGAGCGAGGGTATGCGAGGACTGGAATTGAGAACCGTTGTTCTAGACATACCAAAAATTTGAGGCTACAGCACAGCAGCTCTTCTTCTTCGTCGTCTCGTCTGATGCACTAACTCAACCAAGCGTTCTAACCACAACCGCGCCCCTCCCCACCCATTCAAATTTCTGTAGGCGGGAATAATTTGTAATGAAATTCTAATGAGCCGCTTTGTGATATCATAAAGCCCGGAAACCAAACGCTGTAGTCCAAACGAGCCGTTTGCTGTAGTTCTTGAAAATGGATTTAAAAAAAACGAAATACCTCCCTTTGGAGTGGACTTTGAGATTTGTAACTTTCTAGATCTTTTTTATGCCCAAACATACACACTACACACTGACTAAAATTAAAAAAGTGAAAAAGCATAATAGGACCCCTTTAAAAAATAAATACAAAAATGTGGGCCTACACTCACTGATTTGTTTATTATGTGTCAGTTTTTATTGATTTAAGTTTAGTTTATTGATTGAATAGCCTATGGAAAACCTAATGTAGCCTATAGGCTATTGACAACATTAAACATAGGCTAACATTGCATAACAAAACATCAATTATACAAAGCTGTCACAGAAGCATGTATAGCCTAATTACAAACTACATTTACTATTCCACACCTGTTTCACACATACACCGTTTTGCAGTGCGTGTTTTCTTTTTGAGCATTTCCGAGCGGTACGTATATGCAGCATCGCAGCAATCATTCCCGCACCGAGTCCATTTTATTTTTGCTGTGCTGCACACCCTGAATTAAAGTGACAGGGCATTGCTCACGTTAAAAATGTACATGGATTGATGCGAAATGTATTAATTGCACCATAAATGCATATAGGCTAATAGTTTTAGCTATATGGGTAAAGCAAGGAAAAGTACCCTAAACTTGTAGATAAACATGGTAACCGATGGCACTCGTGGAGTTAGAAAACAAAGTTATTTTTATGACCAGCAGGGTTACTTGTAATGTAAATGCAAAAAAACAAAAAAAAAGGGCATGAGACGGCTGTTTCTGTCAATGGTAAGTTTTCATTTAAAATTATGATTTAAGAAAAGTAGACTGTAGGCTGTATTTACATGTTTTACCACTTGCTTGAGCATCTTGATATATAAATCAGTACAGAAGTAAAATGCATTTAATAATATTGCGCTTACACGTGAATATGTATGTATGAAAAGATAATCACTATGTTGAGAGAGAGAGAAAAAAATTAGCAACAACATTCGAATTTGACATCAAAATAATGGTGGTAAACAGCCGTGCATCATAGCGCACCGAGCCCGTGCTGCTTCTGCACCGCATAGGCACACGGACTGCACTGCAAACGGATCCTCGCTTAATTTCGTTCACTCTTTAAAGGTCCCCTGAAATGCTTAGAAACACGCAGCGTTACTCTGTGTTGACGTAATTTTAACTGAAACAGAAAGACAGGGCGGGACATATCAAGCAGCCACGCCCCTTTTTAAAATAGCCAATAGCATTCGTTTATATCACAGCTTGGGCTAGAGCCGTTCAGAGCCGTTGAGCTCCGTAAAGCCGCATTTGACATCCCAGCCACAATCTCATCCATATTGCTATAAAATATAGCATTCTGTGTAGAATTCAAATAGCTCCGATACATTTTGTGGTCTGTGCCGACTCGCGCATGTGATCCGCTCCGTGCTATCGTGTCTCTGGACCGGAGCAGAGTGTGTGTGCAGTGCAGTGGTTAGCGTGACACAGCGCGAAACCAGACTTCTTTTTTTCCCTCAATGGAAAGCATAATTTACACTGATTGAATCGTTCCCGGTCCCCTATATAGTGCACTGCGTGCCATTCACTGTACAGAAAATACTAATTCTGTGGACAAGTGACCGATTTCAGCCACGGCTTCAGCGTCTATTTTATAGTGTAGGGGGTGGGCGCTTCGGATTCTAGAGAGCATTTGATTGGACAGAAAGTTTGATGAGAAGCTGAAGTACGATGTGATGTCAAAAAAATTATTGAGCCGTTTTGGCGGAAATGACGAACTGCAAGCTTTGAATGCTTATGTCTTCTAAATGTGAATTTTGTCACTGTTTTGGAGCACACTGCCTTATAGATAACCTTAAGATTAACATATTGATACTAACACCCAATAAACTTTAATTTTGATTTCATGGGGACTTTAAAAGCTGCATTTACACTTGGCATTAACATGCGACCTGTATCCGGGTGTTGCTCACATACACATTGAAAAGACAAGTGTAAACGTGCTTTGATCGGAATGTTATCGGAGCATTATTGTAGCGCGAAAGCACATAAATATAATGCTCGAACGCAACGCAAGTAAAACAATGTACAATAACCAGTTTATACAGTGGGGAAAAAAAGTATTTAGTCAGCCACCAATTGTGCAAGTTCTCCCACTTAAAAAGATGAGAGAGGCCTGTAATTTTCATCATAGGTATACCTCAACTATGAGAGACAAAATGAGAAAAAAAAATCCAGAAAATCACATTGTAGGATTTTTAAAGAATTTATTTGCAAATTATGGTGGAAAATAAGTATTTGGTCAATAACAAAATTTCATCTCAATACTTTGTTATATACACTTTGTTGGCAATGACAGAGGTCA
>NW_015506057.1:833815-838330 GCF_001515645.1 Sinocyclocheilus grahami | reverse complement strand
GCTGCATTTACACTTGGCATTAACATGCGACCTGTATCCGGATGTTGTCCACATACACATTGAAAAGACAAGTGTAAACGTGCTTTGATCGGAATGTTATCGGAGCATTATTGTAGCGCGAAAGCACATAAATATAATGCTCGAACGCAACGCAAGTAAAACAATGTACAATAACCTTTAAATACAACAATAAAAAAATCAAGGAAAGGCCCTGAACAAATCTGTTTTGAGACTACTTTTTAAAAGTGCATAATAACTTTTGACAACGTTTAATTCAGGTGCGAAAATAATTAATACCTAGCGCATGGGCATAGAGAGATTTGTGAGTGCACAGGACATAGTTTGAGGGAAAGGAGAGACACGTTTTAAGTGCACCCACTCTCTCCGGGCAAGAGCAGCGTGTATCTGAGTGTGCGCGTCCGGTTTTGTGCGAGAGCAAAGGAAATCCGCGTGCGAGTGGTGAGATTTGCATTCGCGCATTATATTTATGTGCTTTCGCGCTACAATAATGCGCTCTCGACATTTGTCATTAAAATAACGCCATACGTGTCCTGGTCCAGAGGTAGTTGAGGACGCATTGTGATCGGATCTCAGTGTAATGTAAACGCAATCCAGCCATCGTGTCTGCTCAAACTCGACTTTGCACCGCAGACTTATTTAAATATTGCGCAGGAAATACAGATCGAGAAGTCAACTAATGTTGCCAAGTGTAAACGCACCGTGTCCTGATTGACTGATGATCCGATCTGCTTGATCAGATCACGGTGATCGCATGTTAATGCCAAGTGTAAACGCGTAGCCTTTGCTGATATATAGCACTCAACTGCCATGCACTTTATAGGGATTTGAGAATCAGTGAAGACATCAGCGATTTCAGAGTCAACACCAAGAGTCGATTTTTTGACTTTTGGAGTCGACTCCCCATCCCTAGCGGGTCATAATCTTTAAACATGGTGGAGGGGACAACCATTGCTGCTGTCAATGCTGTTCTCAAAACTACATCCCTTTGTCTTGTCGCTAAAGTAGTGTATTTATAGGCTAGATGTGAACGATCATTCGAAGCATATTCTATGTTTTATAAGCAGTGAAATAAGCATGTATTTGACTGTAATTCCAGAATTGTCCGCAAACTGCATGTGTAGCGCGGTGAATGTTTATCATAGTCAACCAATGGGATGCTACATTTTATTCTTTCCGACATTTAAAACACTTGAATACAACAAACTCATAAGACTCAAGACTTACTAAGTGGGAAATAGGACATTTCCGATAGCACGAAGGCAGCATTAATAAGGACAGTATTTGTGCTACAGTGGGGCTTAAATACTGACTGAAATATCATTTTGTTGTAAAACTGAACATTGGGATTGGTCTATAATATAAACCATGTCTCCTGGGTCAAGTGATGAGGGGTTTGATAAATGCCAGCTTACTTGGACTGACACAACTCCGCTTTCACTGGCTTAGTCCATATAGAATCTAGAAAGCATGTTGTTGGTTTGGATGTCTGTTGCTGTGTGCTATTAAACTGGTGTTAAACTGTATTTGTCTTTCTTCATTTTAGACCTAATGGTGCTGAAAGAGGAGCGTGAAGTACTAGCTGAAATGGAAGAGAAAGATCACTATGAGAAAATACATCACGATTTCAAGAATGGAGAAAAATTCTGTGAAACTGAAAAGACTTCCTCACAAAAAAGAGCTCAGAAGACCAAATCTAACAGTTACTTCACCTGCCATCAGTGTGGAAAAAGCTTCACTCAAAAAGGAAGCCTTAAAAGCCACATGATAGTTCACACTGGAAAGAAGCCTTATACATGCACTCAATGTGGAAAGAGTTTTACATATAAACACACTCTTAATGACCACATGAGGATTCACACTGGAGAAAAGCCTTTCAACTGCCAACAGTGTGGAAAACATTTCACTCAAAAACAAAACCTTACAGTCCACATGAGAATTCACAGTGGAGAGAAGCCTTACACATGCCATCAGTGTGGACAGAGTTTCAGGCATAACAAAAACCTTTATACCCACATAAGAAGTCACGCTAGAGAGATTCCTTTCACCTGCAAACTGTGTGGCAAGAAATTCTCCAATAAAGAAATTCTTAATGCCCACGTAAGAATTGACACTGAGAACGAATTCACGTGCCAACATATGTGCTCAATGTGGATGAAGTTTCGCACATAAAAAAGTCAGCGAGGAAAGAGTTTCAGATTTACAGTAATTCTTAATCACCACATGAGGAATCACTCAAGAGAAAACGGTTTTATGTCATCAGTGATGGAAGGACAACTGAGGGACTCATACGCAGCTATTACAGAAGGTTCAAATGCTCACTGATGCTCCAGAAGGAAAAAGTATGCATTAAAGGTCCCATATTGTCAAAACTAAAATTTCCTGGCTTTTTTCGTGATAACTGAGAAATTAGGGCTATGTAACTACCATATAAGTTTCAAAACAGTCAATCCACAGACAAATGCGCACAGCCTGCATAAAGTAGCTGTGCCTTTTCACGAGCCGTTGTGACTTCCGTAAAAATGTGACGTCAGAACTACACAGTCACCACCCCGAGCACCGCCCACCGTCCCACCCTCCTTTTGCCAAACCCCCAGACAACATCGCGTCCGTGCCATTGCTGAGCAACAACAACACGGAAACATGTCAAGAAAACGCTGTTCAGTCGACGGATGTCGGGAAACTACATCATTGCACAGGTTTCTGAACTAGGGTTGGGCCGATAGACGATGCCATCGTCCATCGCCGATGGCTGATAGACTTCATGATGTTGAGCCGGCATCGTGATACCCCCCGCAATCCAGCCGCATCCCAATACCGTGTTTGGAAAGAAAATGACGTGTACTACGAAACCCCTAAAGTTAATAAATACGAGATGAGAGGAAAATATATTTTCAATATTTTCTCTCGCAGTTATATCATTGGGTAATTATACTGTTTAAATTGCGGGCATCAGGCAAGGCGCTGCTGTTATGCCTGGCATTGAAACTGTTTTTGAGTGCATGATCGCTTTTTAGTTTCACTTTCACTTTCACTTTCGAGATTTGCAATAGCACGTACTCTGTTTATACTATGGAGCGGCAGTACTTACCACACATTTTACAAGATCAGATGTTTGTCAGTGGTGCTCAGGATCTGCAAATCATTCGTCATTGTCTTCAGTCATCTCTCCTTGCTCTGTTTATGTGGTAAGTGAAATTTTATGTACTGTAATGTAACAGGCATTATGTAATGTAAATGTATAATGTAACCCCTAACGTGTTGCTAACTTGATGCTGACGTGTTGTATCAGTAGGAAAGCAATAGTTACGTAGATTACTGCATTCGGTTTTTAAAAAAAATTTTTAATTACCATTCTGAAACATCCTGTTGTAAGCACATTTGAGGAGGTGGTTGGTTTTCTCCTGTCGTCGCTGATTCGGGGTCTGAGTCCGGCTCACACATGTAAGGCCGGACAACATTTCCCTCAGCAGTGGCCATCATTACAGTTGTTTCTATTTGCCATAGCAGGCTACAGCATACATGACCCTAGTTACCTGTGGTTGGCCTGGCCGTGCGTCACTCAGAAAACAAGAGGCTCATGAATATGAATTAGACAGGCCAAAATCGACCTGTTCTTAGCAGAGCTTCTGAGAAAGGACCTGCAAAAATGATGGTTTTTGGTACTTATACTGCAAATATATATTCTTAAGGACATCAAAACCTAAAATAAAACTCCAGAAAGGTGTATAATACGTGACCTTTAAGAGCCTGAATGAAGATGTGTACATTTTTCTTATTTTGCCTAAATATCATATTTTTTTCATTTAGTACTGCCCTTCAGAAGATACTTGCATGTTTCCCAGAAGACAAAATAAGTTACATTTACCCTGATCTTCTGTAATAGTTGCAAACAAGGGACTCGTGAACAACCATCACAAAACAAAAAAACACAGCCGTGGATCATCCTGGTAACAACAGTATGAAGAATCAAGCATTTTGAACGGGGTCATTTTTATAAATTCAACTATTATTTTCTCTTGTGGACTATATGTCAATGTCTATTATGTGAAATATGTTACTCAGGTCAGTACTAAATAAAAAATAACATGCATTCTGTATGATCCCTCTTATTTTAGTAAAATAATTAACATTTTGCAGATTCTGCAAGGTGTATGTAAACGTTTGTCTCTCTCTCTCTCTCTCTCTCTCTCTCTCTATATATATATATAGTAGTGTGAAAAAGTGTTGGCCCCCTTCCTGATTTCTTATTTTTTTGCATGTTTGTCACACTTTAATGTTTCAGATCATTAAACAAATTTAAATATTACACAAAGATAATGCCAGTAAATACAAAATGCAGTTTTTAAATGATGATTTCATTTATTAAGGGAGAAAAGCTGTCCAAACCTACGTGGCCCTACGTGAAAAATTAATTGCCCCCTCCTGTTAAATCATGAAAGAACTGCAATTAACCACATTATTTTAGAAAGCTAAGTTAAATTTCACTAGCCACAC
>NW_015506057.1:822084-833537 GCF_001515645.1 Sinocyclocheilus grahami | reverse complement strand
AAGAAAAAAAAAAAAAAAAAAAAAAAAAAAAAAAAAAAAACTGGAAGGGGGCCAACACTTTTTCACACCACTGTATATATAATGGAGAGGACTTCTGACAAATATAAAAATTCATCATCATCAACTACTAAGGCCACATCTACATGAAACCAGAGCTTTCCCTATCCAATCTCCTCATTCTAAAAAAAAAAAAAAAACGGTACACACGAAACAATTAAAACCGACTCAAAACTATGTAGTATACATGCCAGACCAGTATGTGGTGCTGTAATTCTGCCACAGAGATACATTAAAAACGGAGAAGACTTCGAGCATGCACATAAACCTTGCGCGCTGTATACAAAAATTTTTGCTTTAGTAATTTTTGATTGTTCTTTAGTAAAGCTAATAGGCTCAGTAGCTTCTGCAGCACGAACACGAGCATTTAGTCCGCTGTTGTTGTTGCTGTTACGTGACGTAGTGTTGATGACATCATCATTTCACAAAATATACGGATTAGCTGTCCACACGAAAACGCAAGGGTGGCGTTTTCAGATTTATCCAATCTGGGACCTGGTTTAAAAAAATAGCAGTTTCAGGCTCCCAAAACATCGGATCTGTCTAGACGAAATGCTGATACAATTTTTTTTATGTATACAGCTAAACGCGTCTCCATGTGGATGGGCTCCAAGCTTCATGTCAGTCCAAATCTATAAGAATTTGTTTGTGTTTGGATCACAAATATAATTTTAATCAAATTTCACAGTCACAGATGGGCCAGGCTCCCTCACTACTCAGTCACAACATGCACCTTCACCAGAGTCCTAATCACCCACACCTGTTCTGGATTAATCAGCAATCAAGTCACCACATATATGTTGCATTCAAGTCATGTTGGATAGATCGTATTTATGAGTTGAACGCACATGAACGCTACCACAAAGTCATTATTATGAGTGGGAAACTCGAAATTTTCTTTAAGCCCCGAGTTTCTGAGTTTGGGGTGTGTCAATGAGAAAAATGGCGGAATCGATGGATGCAACGTCTGTAGTTGACGGTAAATTTTTGTTTAAATTGATAGTTTAGTTGTCCTATAAACTTTAATTGGTCATGTTCTTGTTACGCAGCCAGTTAATGAAATCCAAGTTAAAAAATGCTATCATTTTTGCACCTATAGGTGAAAAATCTTTTGATTTGCAATGTTGCATGTTTTAAAAATATTAAAAACGCAAAACACACCTGATGCGAATTCTTTGCTCTTCATTTTCTATAAGCAGAGTTAATCTATTAAAAGAAGGTACACCGCCGACTAAACTGACTTGAACGCACCTGACATCGTAATTACGACTTGTCAACTCATAAGTACGAACGTCCCAGGAGGACTTGAACGCAGCATTAGGCCCCATCCACACGGAGACGCGTTTAGCTGTATACGCATACATTTTGCTTCGCTGTATACACATAAATTTTGTATCATATAAGCGTTTCGTCCACATGGATCCAGCGTTTTGGGAGAGTGAAACCGATATTTTTTTAAACCATGTCCCAGAATGGATCAATCTGAAAACACAGCCCTTGTGTTTTCGTGTGGACAGCGAATCCGTATATTTTCTGAAACGATGACGTCATCAGCCCACGTCTCGCCCCTGGTCAGACACCACTACGTCACGTAACAGCAACAAAAACATGAACAAACACTGAACGATTGTCTTTTTATTAACTAACATTAACACAGATTAATACATGTATTGTTCCATGTTCGTTCGTATACCTCGCGCAAGGTTTATGCACATAGTCCAAGTCTTCTTCTCTGTTTTTAGTGTATCTCTGTGGCAGAATTTCAGCGCCACATGCTGGTCTGGCATGTATACTACATCGTTGTGTGGATGCAGATATTTCTTGAGACGAGGGGAAAAAAAAGATCAGATAGGGAAAGCTCTGGCTTCATGTGGACGTAGCCTTAAGCACACACCTCATACCCAGTCTTTGTATGGTCTCAAACTCTGCTACAGATTGCTTATATGATCTTCTTGGCTGTATCTGAAATCACCCCCCTATACCCTCTATTCACCAGAGATGGGGGACTCGAGTCACATGACTTGACTCAAGTCGCAAATTTAAGGACTTGTGACTTGCTTGACTAAATAAAGAAATATATCAAACTATAGATAAATATAGATCAATATAGTTATAAATATAGATCAAACTCATGTTTGTAATTAATTAACGATGTCAAACTTTAAATTCGCTGGCGTTTGCCTCTCAACAGTGCTTTAGTGTTAAGCATCCCTCTTTGTAAATCAATATATGGAATTGTACCACAGAAACTACAGTGTTTTATCGATTAGTGATGTTTCTCAATTCAGCTTAAGTCTGTCATTAAATTAAAGTGATTATAAATGATCAAACTCATGTTTGTAATTAATTAACGATGTCAAACTTGATAAAATCACACCATATGAATGAAACGGTTTAATGTGAATAAAAGCCTACATCTGCCCATCATATAAAGTGATCGTTGCACTACAGAAAACTTACGATTAAACCATAGGATTCATAGACATTTATTTTACAATCTACTTATGAACGTTTTAAAACATCAGAGTTTTGAGTGAACAAACTTTCAGTTCAAAGACCAAAATCTGTCAGATTTGATATAACATAACTTCATTTATGTTCCAAAAATGAACAAAGTCTTATGGGTTTGGAACAACATATTGGTTTTAACTGCACGTTATTTTCTGGCAAGTCTTGAAAATTAAACTTATCCAACTGCTCTTCATGTCCACACATCAGCATGCATAGAGCCAAATAAAGGGCTTTAATTGCTCCATAAATTAGTGACGAAGCAACGAGTTTTCGACGTTACACTGGATTAGGTTTAAATGTATGTAGGGTAGACTGGGTACAGTAGGGACACGTTTTGCTTTTTTTCATCAATATACAAAAACGTCTCTGTTTACTGTCGTAACCTCAGTTACCTGACAGCGGGAACGAGACATTGCGGAGACAAATACAAGCTCGAGAGGCAATATAAAATGCGATGCACACGACAATTGTGTCAGAATCTGATCCTGAACAGCAGAACAACATATTGGTGAGTACAACACCGTTAGATCATGTGCCTCCACGCCAGAAATATCAGATCCAGTCCCGGATGCCAGATCCTGTCAGAAAATATCCATTTTGTGTGGTAACAGGACTAGTCAGCAAAATTGTCTAATACCCAAAACCTGTTAACAGCAAGTCTTGTCTGGTACCCAAAACTGTATTAACAGTCTTTTATCAGCCAAGAAATTGACCAACTAAAGCCAGTGAAGAGCAGGAGATGAAGTGATGATGATAAAAATGGAGCAAGTTTATTGAATAATCTTTGAATAAGTTGTGTATGTTTCAATGCTCAGACTTTGTCTGACGAACACAAATCCAACAAGTACTGTTATACCACAAAGCAATGGAAAATGACTGCTTGTCCTGTGACGTTAAAAACCTTGAAATGGAGACATTCTCTTATCTCTTACTCATGACTTGTGTGTTTCAAGGGCTTTTTGTCTTCATAAGACTGAACAACAATGGAAAAATGATATAATATGACTAATCAATAAATAAACCAATTAAATGAATACATGAATGGTTTAAACATTTTTTTAAATAAATTATAATATGATTAAATTAAACAAAATCATTAAATGATAAATAATTATTTATTAATTAATTAATTAATATAACAGACAGTAAAACATATGTATGGTTGCTCTCTTGAAGCAAAACAGATGCAGGTTGCTACTAAGGATCCTTAGATCCTTCAAAAGTTTAAATAAAGGTTTCTGATGAAATTGTTTGATGAATGTATTACGGTTTTATATAAACTAAAGATATTTCGGCTTCTAATGCCCACAATAAATTTGTTTAATGACAAGGCTGCACACTCTGGGGATTTCAGGAAGATCAGCACTGTTGATCCAGGGAACTCCACATTCTGCAATCCAGTCATGAAGTCCACACGCGCCAGCACTGCTGGATCTAAAAGGACCAGTTTTAGGCAATATTATCATTTAATTGTTTGTCATATATAGATGATAATACCTGTTGCATTTTTAACTGCACGTTATTTTCTGGCAAGTCTTGAAAATTAAACTTATCCAACTGCTCTTCATGTCCACACATCAGCATGCATAGAGCCAAATAAAGGGCTTTAATTGCTCCATAAATTAGTGACGAAGCAACGAGTTTTCGACGTTACACTGGATTAGGTTTAAATGTATGTAGGGTAGACTGGGTACAGTAGGGACACGTTTTGCTTTTTTTCATCAATATACAAAAACGTCTCTGTTTACTGTCGTAACCTCAGTTACCTGACAGCGGGAACGAGACATTGCGGAGACAAATACAAGCTCGAGAGGCAATATAAAATGCGATGCACGCGACAATTGTGTCAGAATCTGATCCTGAACAGCAGCGAGCACGGCGATCTCCGCAATGTCTCGTTCCCGCTCTCGGGGAACCAAGGTTGCGACAGTAACCGGAGATGTTCCCTTTCAAGCTTTCTCTTGACATTACGGAGCCTCTCCACTGTGGGAACGGTATTCAATCCCACCGTGAGAGCGGCTACGAGCTGCCTATACAAGTTGTACATTAGCAGGGATAGAACACACCTATGATTCCCTAAACCAATGGCAACATTTGTCAGGCGAGCTCTCAGCTGATAGGTGGAGATAAGCCAATGAACGTCTAAAACCCAGGTATACTAAATTTGCATATCTGGCATGAAATAATAAAATCACTGAATACAGGGCAGATACAGCAACAACAATAGCATTGGAGGGCTGCACAGAGTATAACTGTGCTAAGCAGCCTAACTCGCTAGAATAAAGGGTAGCATAAAGTGAATCAGTCACTCACCGATAGCACTTGGGATGCAAAGGACGAGACGTCCAGCTTGTAAAACCTAGTGAAGGTGTTCTGAGAAGACCAGCCGGCTGCAAAACATATATCCTGAATAGACATATCTCTCGACCATGCCCAGGAAGAGGTGAGAGCCCTTGTTGAGTGGGCCCTAATGTGAAAAAGGCATTCCAAACTTTGGCTTGTATAAGCAGCCATGATAGTGTCCACAATCCAGTGGGAAAGCATCTGTTTTGACACAGCCCTGCCCTTCATACAACCACCGTAGCTCACAAAAAGCTGGTCGAACGGTCAATGTAAATCCTCAAAGCCCTGATGTGGCACACTGAAATCTGAGCATCAGCATCACTCGAGGTCAATGACTCCGAAAACTGGGCAGACAGCGAAACGGTCTGCGCTCTGAAGGGAGTAGATAGTGACTTATCTAGTAGACTTAGCACGTAGCCCGGTCTCGGCTAGAGAATGACGCTGCAGTCACCGGGTCCAAAGTGAATACAATCGTTGTCCACAGAAACGCATGTAAATCCCCTATGCGTTTAGCTGAAGCGAAGGCAAGAAGAAGTGTGGTTTTGAGAGATAGTTCCTTCATAGCAATGGATGCTAAAGGCTCTATTGGTGGCTGCGAAAGAGCTCTTAACACTACCTCTAGGTCCCAGGGCAGAACTGATGGTGGACGCGGGGGGTGCAATCTACTCGCCCCCCTAAGAATGTCTCCTAAAAGCCAATTCACACCACACAGACAAACGCCAACAAACAAGTTGGCTCTATTTGGCTGTTGGATTTAGAATTTTATGAAAAATAACTGTCATGTTCACACTGCCCCAACAAACACCAACAAACTTCGAGTCAAAGAGAATCAAGTAACACCGTGTCTACACCGGACGCAACAGTTGTCGCATCGCGCCACATCCAGTGTAGACAGCGTCATTGATTATAATAAATAGAACCTCATTATATTTTGTCGTGTCGCATTGTGCCGCTGGCGTCCGGTGTAGATGGTGTAACATCGGGGAAGTCTGACTGGGGAAGAAATGGATGATCCTGTAGCCACAATCAAAATGTTACTGTTATTAATGTCTTTGCGTGTCATTCTTCGCATGAAAGATGGCGAATAAATCGAAAGAGGCTGTGGTTGAAGCTTTGAGTGAAATATGTGCATCGTCATGGCAACGGTTCGTGACCTCGTCAGAGTTTGTTGTAGTTTGTTGGAAAATCATTTCACACTGCTCAGACATTCCATGACCCAACAAATGCCGATTAGGCATGTTCAGTCGGGTGAAAACAAACTCCAACCAAAGCCAACAAACTCTGACAGACTAGTCTGTTGGCGTTTGTCAGTGCGGTGTGAATTGGACTTATGAATGTTAATGCCAAGTGTAAACGCAGCCTGAGACTGCTTCTGGATGCTTGTTAAATGACCAAGGCAATGCTAGTATAGTACATTTAACTAAATGAAACAGAGGTTTAGTATAAGCTGTAGACCCCATTATTAAACGGAGCTGATGGTTTCACTCAGGTGGTTAACTGACTCATTTTCCATAACTGCATTCTCTGGTTTGTCTAATAGTTTCATTCATCCACTTTAACTCCCCTTTGTATGTATGCGTGTTTGTTTAGACTAGTTATGTGTTAGCGTTTAGTTAATAAAACTTTTGTGCACAAATTACATGAGTTTCTGATTCTGTCACTGCTTGTAAATGAATGTCCCTTTTACGATTCAATCTTGTTATGCTCTAATGCATTAAAACTGTAAGGAAGTTATTTTCTGTGGCCACGAAAATAGCATTTCTTAGAGCTGATAAGAAATTAAATTGAATGTTCGCCAGATTGAACAGATTAGTTGATGGTAATAATTAATTCTGCTACAGTAACTACTGGCAGCTGATATAAATAATTTTAATTAATTATAATTAATTGTAATTATTTATATACATTTTCCTTTTCAGAATCAGAATCAGCTTTATTCACCAAGTGTGCGCAAACACACAAGGAATTTGTTGTGGTTTTTAAGAAGCTCTTGGTACATACATACATATTTAAATGTTTCTGTTCTCATGTCAGATATGTATGTATATAAGACTTAACAATAAATAATAATGTGTATGAATCTGGAACAGAAGATTTATGTACAGATTTGTGCATTATTTACTCTATATATACAGCTGTATAAAAAATATGCATATGTATTTACATAGTACTTGAGAGAGAGGCAATAATTAGTGAGCGAGAATGAATTACAGGCATTAATTACAGAACACAGGTAATAATTCCTGTGTTAGCTGTTTAGGCTGGAGATGGCATTGGAGAAAAAACTGTTTTTATGCCTAGATATTCTAGTGCACAGAGATCTGTAGCGTCTGCCGGAGCGGAGAAGTGCAAACAGGTTGTGTCCGGGGTGAGAGGGGTCTTTGATGATGTTTCCTGCCTGTTTCTTCACTCTGGAGTTGTACAAGTCCTGAAGATTGGGCAGGTAGACACCAATGATTCTTTCTGCTGTCCTAACAGTCCGCTGCAGTCTTCTTTTATCTGATTTGCTGGCTGACCCAAAGTCAATGTGAGTGTTCCACTTCAGGTCCTGTGAGATGGTGGTTCCCAGGAATCTGAATGACTCCACTGCAGCCACAGTGCTGTTCATGATAGTGAGTGGGGGGAGTGCAGGGGGGTTTCTCCTGAAGTCTTCTATCATCTCTACAGTTTTGAGGGTATTGAGCTCCAGGTTGTTGTGACTGCACCAGATAGCCAGCTGCTCAACCTCTTGTCTGTAAGCAGACTCGTCTCCGTCCTGAATGAGGCCGATAACTGTAGTGTCATCTGCAAACTTCAGGAGTTTGACAGAGGGGTCTTTAGAGGTGCAGTCATTTGTGTAGAGGGAAAAGAGCAGTGGGGAGAGAACGCAGCCCTGAGGAGTTCCGGTGCTGATGGTGTAGGTGTTGGATGAGAGTTTTCCCAGTCTCACTAGCTGCTGCCTGTCTGTCAGGAAGCTGGTGATCCACTGACAGATGGATGTGGGTATAGAGAGCTGGGTCAGTTTATTCTGAAGGGTGTCCGGGATGATGGTGTTGAAAGTGGAGCTGAAGTCCACAAACAAGATCCTTGCATAAGTCCCTGGTTTGTCCAGATGTTGCAGGATGTAGTGCAGTCCCATATTGACTGCATCATCCACAGACCTGTTTGCTTGGTAAGCAAACTGCAGGGGGTCCAGCAAGGGTCCAGTAATGTCCTTCAGGTGGGCCAACACTAGTCTCTCAAATGACTTCATCACCACAGACATTAAAGCAACAGGTCATTTAGTCCTGTGATTTTTGGTTTCTTGGGTACAGGGATGATGGTGGAGTGTTTGAAGCAGGAGGGGACTTCACACAGCTCCAGTGATCTGTTGAAGATCACTGTGAAGATGGATGATAGCTGGACAGCACAGGCTTTGAGGCAGGCTGGAGAGACACCGTCTGGGCCTTTGGCTTTCCTTATCTTGTTTCCTGAAGACGTTGCTTACATCATCTTCACAGATCTTGAGTACAGGTTGAGAAACAGTAGGGGGGGGGGGGGTGTTGATGGCCATGCTGTGAGACGGTAGGAGTGGGTGTGGGGTGTCAGACCAGGCTTTTGCTTTTCAAACCTGCAGTAGAACTCGTTCAGGTCTTCAGCCAGTTGTTGATTGGCCTCAGTGCTGGGGGATGGGGTCTTGTAGCTGGTGATGGCTTTCAGGCCTTTCCACACTTCCAAGCTGTTTTTTAGCTTTCAAGAGTAGTTTAGCTTTGCCACTCTTGTCTCCCTATTTAGTGTGTATTTGGCCTGTTTGTACAAGGCTTTGTCCCCACTCCTGTAGGCATCCTCTTTGGCCTTGCGAAGCTGTTTGAGTTTGAGTGGAGTCAGCTGTCTTAACCGTGGCTTGTGTACTGCAAACACATATTCATCACTGTGTCTGTCACGAGACTCTGTTTCCCTTTCAGGCTCTGTCTTTACATTTATTTTGAAAGATGAAGCTCACGATTAAGGTAAGGGGCGTTACATTTACGACGAGTGCTTGCGGTGTTCGGCCAATCACAATGCACTGGGTCAGCTGGCCAATCAGAGCAGACTGCGCTTGTCGGAAGGAGGGACTTTATAGAAAACGAAGGCCGATGGCCGATGGTGTGCTATTCCTTATGTCCAAGAGTTCGTTTCTAGTGAAGCTGATCGGAAAAACGTTGCTTAAGACAGGACAAACAAACCAAAACAGTAAAAGTACCAAGGAGCAACAAACCGAGGCGGCCATGTGCGGCGCCATCTTGATATTTGAGCTAATTTGCTACAGACCCGAAGTCCACGCTCTCCATGGGACCCGGGATTTCAGCCTTAATTGTAGCGGGCGCATGTGTAGTAAACCCAGATGGCACACCGCTGAAGCAGATGACATGAGTCCCAGCAGCCACTGAAATTCTTTCAAGTGAACAGACCTGCCCAGTCTGAAATGGCTCAGGGTAGACAAAATGGCCACCATACGCTCTTGAGAGAGGCTGGCTCACATCTCCACCATGTTAAAACACATTCCCAGATGTTATAGACTGACTCGGGGCAAGAATGCTGTTCTGCATATTCACACATAGCCCTACGGACTCCAAGTGGTGAAGCAGCATGTCTATATGGCTGACTAGTGACCTTGTCCGGCGTGACAGCCCCACCCTCCAGGGACTGCAGGAGCTTGGCCTGGAAGAATTGAAGCACCGCCATGGCGTGCAGGGCGGACACTCCCTCCCAAACCGAGGAGTAAGCCTTGCTGGCCAGATGGGCTGTCATCCTACATGGCTTGGTAGGCAGGCTGATATCCGAGCCCAGGGTTTTGGCCGAAGCAGGACACAGGTGCGCTGCAACAGTCTCCTCGAGGGGGGGGCATGCGCACATACACGTGGGCTTCCGCCCCGTCCACGTGAGAGAATATGGCCTGCGTAGCTGAGTGGCCGCAGCCCATGCCTTAAAGAGCTGGTCGTGGACATTGGGAAAGAATGGCACTGATGTTCTTAAGTCCACTTGGCGGTGGCTGGACCTGAAGTACCAGGAGTCGAGCTTGTTCTTGGCGGGCTCCTTTGGAGGATTTTAGGAGAGCGCCAGCTCCTGGACAGCCTTATTCAGGACCCTTATGAGCTCCTCTTGGCGGTCCGGGGGTCCTTCGCTGTCGGGGTGATCTCACTCCGACTCCACCCAGTCTTCCTTTTCCGATGCTGAGATGGACATAGAGTCCTCCTCACTTTCCTGGCCGAAGGAAACAAAGTCCGCAACGGACGGAGGGGGTGGAAACAATCATCAGAAAAGGTGACTGGGGATCGAAGTGATCGCTGAGGACGGTGGCTTTACGCCAAATCGTCGCTCACACCTTCGGGTGGGACCTTACCCCGAAAAGGCCATGAGCCACATTCCGGCGAGTCTTCAGCATTGGCACGTCTGCACAGTGAGACTCCTTTAGAGCAGCTTCAGCGTGGGCCAGGCCCAGGCAGGCGATGCAGTGGTCGTGGCTGTCCAGCGGTTCAATCGGTCCCATGTAGATACAGCAGTAGGACGTCATCTTCTAATCAGCAACTAATCGTGAAGGAGAAGATTCTGATGCAATTGTCGCGTGCACCACATTTTATACTGCCTCTCGAGCTCATCAGTTTTTGCATGCGATTTGCATACTTTGCGACAATTGGCCAGTCAATTGGACTGGCGTGAGCCAATAGGACTTCAGTAAATGTGGAAGAGGAGGAGTTCCCACAGCGGAGAGGCTCCGCAATGTCGAGAGAAAGCTTGAAAGGAAACTAGATGCTGAAGCAAAGTGATTTTTCACATGCTGTTTTCTTTCAAAAATAAATGTGTATAAATCAATAATATTCATAAGTAGTTTATATTTTCAAAAATTAGCTCATAAACATGCATTTTTGTCTCAACTGTCTCACACTACAGCTGACACACCCATTCTTAATGCTCTAAAGCTGGCTAACCATTTTTTGCAAGTGTAATAAACTTTTAAAAATTACTTTTTAAATGTGCAAAATGTTAAAATTCTAATTAATTCATTCCAATTATTTGTCAGATTCAGTTAAAAGAAATAAACCAGGAATAAAACATTTAACTTAGTACAATGAAATATCTTATACTCTTACAACTACATTATCAGCTATTGAATCATTTCATATTTAACTTTGAAGATAAAGGCTATTGAACAATGCAGCAATACAGAAAATGTACCTCTTTTTGTGGTAAGCCAAAGTATCAGGCAGCCGCTTTCCTGGCATAGGATACCAGACTAAGCTCCTGATCAGAAGTAAAAACTGCATTGGAGCCCTTGTACCCTACTGAGGGCAACATGTTTGAGCCGTGCTCAGGTAACTCGCTTTCTTTTCACATAATCAGGCCAGTGTAGAATCAGGAATGCTGAACTCCTCTCCTCTACCACTTTTGAGGCTCTCTCTAAGAGCTGTGCTGGCCTCCCCTATCCATGGTCCTAATTCTGAAACAGGGCATCCTGCAATAGGAATAGCACAAACATAAAGTCCATACACACACACACACTCTCTCTCTCTCTCTCTCTCTCTCTCTCTCTCTCTCTCTCTCTC